>NC_027754.1:47963146-47963386 GCF_000695525.1 Brassica oleracea var. oleracea
AAGACGAAACCTAAAAATAAAGATGGGGTTTGGAATATATGAAGTAGAAAATAAGGAATATGGGGTTTGGGGTTTGGGGTTTCGGGTTTCAGGTTTTGGGTTTCGGGTTTTGGGTTTGGAGTTTCGGGTTTGGGGTTTCGGGTTTTGGGTTTCGGGTTTGGGGTTTCGGGTTTGGGGTTTTGGGTTTGGGGGTTGGGGTTTGGGGTTTCGGGTTTTGGATTTCGGGTTTCGGGTTTGGGG
>NC_027754.1:47970540-47970824 GCF_000695525.1 Brassica oleracea var. oleracea
GGTTTGGGGTTTGGGGTTTCGGGTTTCGGGTTTCGGGTTTAGGGTTTCGGGTTTTGGGTTTGGGGTTTTGGGTTTGGGGTTTGGGGTTTCGGGTTTCGGGTTTCGGGTTTGGGGTTTAGGGTTTCGGGTTTAGGGTTTCGGATTCTAGAGATTTAAACATAACACTGGTTAATTCCACATAAGCACAAATCGTCGTAAAGTCCTCGTATGATGAAATCGTCGTAAATACCACGTAGGATGAAATCGTCGTAAATACCACGTAAAAGGATTTAAACAAAACACTC
>NC_027754.1:47972854-47989383 GCF_000695525.1 Brassica oleracea var. oleracea
GTATTTACGTGTAGATTACGAGGAACTCGTTTCGAGGTATTTACGAGGAAATATAGCGACGTCCTTACGTGGAATATTGACGTGGTCTTTACGACGAATAGCTCTACTTCGTCTTTACGACGAAATATATTCCTCGCTAAGTTACGACGAATTAGCGAGGAAATATGTGTTACGACAGACGAGTAACGAGCAAACGCGCTTCCTCGCTAATTCGTCGTAAAGCCTCTTTTACGACGAAATAACGAGGAAAACCGCCCTCGTTAAGATTATATTTTCTTGTAGTGTATCCTCTAAAAAAACAGTTAGATGCATTGAAAACTTATGTACTAGTATCTTCTAATTTATATATGCATTTGTCAGCCTTGCAGTTTGTCATTATAACAAAATTATAGTGCATGCAAAAATAGTTTTCTTGATTGTGCCTTGAAGTGTGTGCTGGTGCAGTGTGCATATAAATTCAGTTCCTTCTACCAGAGGTGTGCGTGTGCATTAATCAAGCGTTTTACTCGAATATGGCTTCAATAAGCTTACTTGAAGCTTCCATTGCCATCCTTTGCTTTCTCATCCTTTTTTACTTGCTCTTCAAGAAACCTCATGACCGGTTCCCTAGAAACTGGCCGGTTGTTGGGATGCTTCATCGTCTGCTCGTGTCGCTCCACCAGCTTTACGACTACGGCGTTGAGATTCTCGAAATCTCTGATTTGACGTTTCTATTCAAGGGACCGCGGTTCTTTGGAATGGATATGTTATTCACGGTTGATCCAGCTAACATTCACCATATAATGAGCTCAAACTTCTCAAATTACATCAAAGGGTCTGATTTTCAAGATGTTTTTGATGTTTTTGGAGACGGCATAATCACGACGGACTCCGAGCTATGGAAGAACCTGAGGAAGTCTTATCAGGCCATGGTCCATCATCAAGAGTTTCAGAGGTTTTCGATGAGTACTATGATAAGTAAACTCAAGGACGGTCTTGTTCCTCTTCTTAATCATTTTGCTGAGGAAGGGACAACTGTGGACTTGCAAGACTTGTTCGGGAGGCTCACTTTCGATACAATCTTAATCCTTATAACCGGTTCTGACCCTAGATCTCTCTCCATTGAAATGCATGAGGATGAATTAGCCAAGGCTCTCGACGATGTTGGAGAAGGAGTTTTGTATAGGCATGTTAAACCAAGATTCATGTGGAAGCTGCAGAACTGGATGGGGCTGGGACAAGAGAAGAAGATGAGCCAAGCTAATGCAACTTTTGACCGTGTGTGCTCCAAATACATATCAGCCAAGAGAGAAGAGATAATCAGATCACAAGGAGTTCTTAATGGAGAAGGTGAGGATCTTTTAACTTCCTTCATGAAGCTAGATACAGCCAAGTACAAGCTCTTGAAACCGAGTGACGATAAATTCCTTAGAGATACTATATTGGCCTTCATTCTAGCAGGAAGAGATACAACTGCCTCAGCTCTCTCTTGGTTCTTCTGGCTTCTCTCCGAAAATCCAATAGTGGTTGCCAAGATTCGTCAAGAGATCATCGACAATGATCTACCAAGAACCACCGGAAATGGACAAGAGAATCTGGACAAGTTGGTGTATTTACAAGCTGCCTTGTTTGAAGCAATGAGACTCTATCCACCAGTTTCCTTCGGGCGCAAGTCTTCTGTCGAATCAGATGTGCTTCCAAGTGGTCATAAAGTCAATGCAAACTCTAAGATTATTATATTTCTTTATGCATTATGCATTAGGGAGTATGAAAGCGGTTTGGGGAGAAGATGCCTTGCAATTCAAGCCAGAGAGATGGATTACTGAGAATGGAGGCCTAAAACATGAACCTTCCTCCAAGTTTTTAGCGTTTAACTCCGGTCCAAGAACTTGTCTAGGTAAGCATTTAGCTATCACTCAAATGAAGACAGTGGTCGTGGAGATATTACAAAACTATGAAGTTAAGGTTATCAAAGGTCAGAAGATTGAACCAGTTCTTGGTTTTATATTGGCAATGAAACATGGACTTAAGGTCACAATTACTAAGAGATCTTCAACATGAAACCATTGATGTATGAAATAAATCATTATTAGTACACATAAACGCAGTTTGTGGGCTCATAGCTGTTGACACAACTACTCAAGCAATAAATTTGGATCATGATATCTAATTTAAGCGCAATGGTCTATTGACATCTATTGCATCTTCCATTTTCATTGCTTCATCATCAAGAAAATTATCATTAATGTATCCGTGTATCTTCAACCGGAAACCGTTAACAATCTTAATTCGTCTAGTTGTCAACATGCGAACACGATTTTTACACATATCTTGAGCGTGAATTCAAAGATTTCATTTCTTCTTATTAAAATGTAATGGAACAATAGACTTTGCAACTTGTCTAGTTGATGTGTGATCATTTGTCTATAAATCAAATCACTTGTTCTTCTCCTTGTGTACCTCAAAAAAAAAAAAAAACCTTTATAATGGCTTCAGTAGGTTTATATGAAGCATTAATAGCTTTCTTCTTTTTTCTCACATTCTGTTTCTTGTTTAACAAGAAACCCTTTAGCTACCTACCCTTCCAGAAAACCCTTAAAAGCTACCCTTGGAATTGGCCGGTTCTCGGTATGCTTCCCGGTGTGCTGGTGAGGCTCCACCGTATATATGACTGCAGCGTCGAGGTTCTCGAGAACTCCAACTTGACGTTCCAGTTCAAGGGCCCATGGTTCTCTGGAATGGATATACTGGTCACCGTTGTTCCAGCTAATATTCATTATATATTGAGCTCAAACTTTTCAAACTACATCAAAGGTCCTGAGTTCCAAGAAATTTTTGAAGCTTATGGAGACGGTATCATCAACTCAGACTCAGAGCTATGGAGGAATCTGAGAAAGTCTTCTCAGGTCATATTCAGCCATCAAAAGTACCAAAGCTTCTCAAAAAGTACTACTCGAAGTAAACTCAAAGACGGTCTCCTACCTCTTCTAAGTCACTTTGCAGATGAAGAGATGGTTGTGGACTTGCAAGACGTGTTCCAGAGATTCATGTTCGACACAACCTTCATTTTCATCACCGGGTCTGATCCTAGAAGTCTCTCTATCGAAATGCCTGAGGTTGAGTTTGCTAAAGCTCTTGATGATGTTGGGGAAGCGATTGTGTATAGGCATATCACACCAAGATTCTTGTGGAAGCTCCAAAAATGGATTGGTATCGGAAGAGAGAAGACGATGATGAAAGCTAATGCCGTTCTTGATCGTGTTTGTGCAAAATATATATCAGCCAAGAGAGAAGAGATAAGATCACAAGAGAATGCTGATGAAGAGAGTGAGGATCTGTTGACATCCCACATAAAGTTAGATGCAAGCAAGTACGAGCTCTTGAATCCTGAAGATGATAAGTTCCTCAGAGACTTCACAGTAGGTTTCATGGTAGCTGGGAGAGATTCAACGGCATGCACGCTCACTTGGTTCTTCTGGATTCTGTCTGAAAACCCTAACGTGTTGTCCAAGATTCTCCAAGAAATCAACGAAAATGTACCAATAACCAGGAGTGACCAAGACAAGTCGTCGTACTTGAACAAGCTGGTGTATCTACATGCAGCATTAAGTGAATCAATGAGGCTGTACCCGCCAATACCATTCGAACGCAAGTCACCAATCAAACCGGATGTGCTTCCCAGCGGGCATAAGGTCAAATCAAATATCAATATTATGATCTTCCTTTACGCTATGGGGAGAATGAAAGACGTGTGGGGAGAAGACGCAAGGGAGTTCAAGCCAGAGAGATGGATTTCAGAGACAGGAGGGTTGAGACATGAGCCTTCTTACAAGTTCTTATCGTTCAATGCCGGTCCAAGAACATGTCTAGGTAAGAATTTAGCTATGGATCTGATGAAGACGGTGATTGTGGAAATATTACAAGCATATGAGATTAATGTCGTTAGTGGACAAAAGATTGAGGCAAAACCTGGTCTTATTCTTCACATGAAGCATGGGCTTAAAGTAACAATTGCTAAGAAATGTTGCAGCTTGGAGTAGAATGCATTTTTTTATGGATTAGAAGGCTAAATAATGGAGTCCAATGCATGGTCCTCGTTAAGTATTTATTAACTATAATAATCTCTTTCACACAATCGTTGATATTATTATCATTTAATATGTTACAGATGTCATACATGTGATCTAAACTTTAAAGGGGCTGTAAACATAATAACGTAATTTCATCAATGACTTCCTTATCAAGGTTACTCCTTCAGTTACTTCAATGATAAAGAAAGCCTTTCAATTAATAAGTGATTTAATTTACACTGTCGAATGTCAATCATGTGATCCTTGTTCATTGGAGATCACATCACACGCTGTTTTCCAGACATCTGCGATATGAAACTGAAGATTTACCTTAATAAAATTTAATTAAACGTGGTGAAACACTATAGACTTTTTTCATGTGTATAAATCCAGTTACTTCTTATTCTTATTCTAATTTACCCTCTATCAAACTTCACTAGTGGCTTCTATCAGCTTATTTGGTTACATGCTTTCTCATCTTTTATTATTTTCTCATCAAGCAACACGTCGGTTACTTGCAAGTCCTAAATAAAGGGTCATGTGAGGAAAATCATAATAGGTTTTGAAATGTCGACAAATTAGTAAGAGGCAATGTACATTTTGAAATAAAATGATATATCATGGATGACTGGTTGAGCTTTTTCTCATTTCTTTAGTTTTATTTATTTTTAAATTATCAAACATAGTCTATCATGATTTAACTTTACTTTTTAAAAGTTAAAGATTACATCAAAACTCTACCAAATTTTTCAATCATGATGTAGCTTTTTATAAAGATAGAACCAAAAACAAAAGAATTTTTTCTATATATTTATTAGGCAAAAATCTTATATAATTTTCATTTAGACTGTGGATTTTTTTTTAAAGAAGAAGACCATCCATGATAAATAAATTATAAATTCATAGATAAATTAATTACTATTTTGATAGTATTTTTACTATATTTATTTTAAAGATTATAGGTAATATTTATTTATTTACTTTTAAATATTTTATAGATTACTAAGTTTTTTAATAACAGAAATTTATTTATATATTACATTAGATAATTAAATAATAGCAAATTTAACAATTTATATTTTGTTTATTCATATACATATTTTAATTCATGAAAAAAAATTATTTATATATACGTCATATATCTTACATTTTATATTTTAAGATATTTACAGCAGAACTTATATATACATCCAGCATAACTAGAGTAAAAAAAATATTTGAAAAAAAAAATCTACAACAATAAATTTATACATACAATCAACTCACATATGTAAGTTTTTAACGCTAGAGTCCAACCAATCATCCACATCAGCATATATATCATAATAATTGAAAGTACAATCTTGTGTTTTTTATAAATTAAAACTCATTATTTATGGAAAGATGATTTATTAAATGAATAAATAAAAACTGAAAGAGAATGGCATAAAAAAATTTTTAATGCTGGCCTGAAATTTAAAAAAATACTGGATAATTTAATTATTCTTTATCCTTTCCAGATTTATATTTATTTTTCTACTCAAAATTTAGAAAATATATTAAAGATTTTTAAATTTAATTTTATTGGATGAACTACTTAAAAAGTGATATGAGATTTCCACAATTAAGGGAGGACAAAGGAAGCATTGACTGTGGATAATATAAGATTATGCTTCCGAAAATTCAGACCAAACATGTCTTAGTGACTGTGACTTTAAGACCATGTTTTGTGTGGAGAATAACAGAAGGAGCTGGTTCGATCTTTTGCCCTTCAACCATCTTAATCTCGTAGTTTTGTATGATTTTCACAGCCACACTCTTCATTTGCGTCAAAGCTACTTCCTTCCCCAAACAAGTTCTTGGACCAGCGTTAAAGGACAAGAACTTATAAGACGGCTCATGTACCGACTTCCCACTCTCAGAAACCCATCTCTCCGGTTTAAACTCCAATGCATCTTCTCCCCAAACCGTTTTCATTCTCCCTAATGAGTAAAGACAGAACAGAATCTTCGAGTTGGCTTCCACTTTGTGTCCGCTCGGAAGAACGTCGGTTTTGGTAGGAGACTTGTGCTGAAAGGGAACCGGTGGATAGAGTCTGAGGGCTTCACAAATTGCACCATGCAGATACAACAACTTCTTTAACTCTTGGGGATTGAATGAATCAGAATCAGAATCATCATCGGTCTTTGTTTTTGGAGATAGAACTGTCTTGATTTCTTGACGAATCTTGGCCATTGCTTCTGGAAACTTAAGGAGAAGCCAGAAGAGCCAAGTGAGTCCAGATCCTGTGGTGTCTCGCCCCGCTAACATGAAGGTCAAGATCGTGTCTCTAAGGAATCTGTCGTCACTAGGATCCAACAGCTTGTACTTGGTGGTTTCCAAGTTCATGTAAGACGTCAGCAAATCTCGAGAAGCAGGAGGAGGAGAATCCATATTTGTGATGACCTCATCTCTCTTTGAAGCTATGTACTTGGAGCAAACACGATCAAAAGTGGCACGAGCCTTCGTCATCTTCTTCTCATCTCCTAAACCAATGAAGCTTTCCATCTTCCACAAGATCTCCGGCTTGACGTGTCTGAAGAATATGGCTTCCTCTGCATCGTCTAAAGCTCTCGCAAACTCTATTTCCGGCATCTCAACCGAGAGACAACCTGGATCATACCCGGTCGCTAAAACACACGTAGTGTCGAACGTGAACCGTTGGAAAACATCTTCCAAGTTCACAACGAGTTTCTCTTTAGCGACATGGTCAAGAAGTGGGACAAGCCCTTTCTCTAGCTTACTCATGCTTGTAGCTAATGAAAACCTTTGAAACTCAGGATGCATCATCATGCTTTGAGCTGACTTCCTCAGATCCTTCCACAGCTCTGAATCGGCGTTGAAAATCCCATCTCCCAAAACGTCGAATAGCTTCTTGAACTCGGGACCTTTAGGGTAGTTTGAGAAGTTTGAGCTCATGATGTGGTGGATGTTAGAAGGATCAACCGTCACCAACATGTCGAGGCCCGCGTAACACGGGCCTTTGCAAAAGTAGGTTAAGTTTGTGACCTCGAGAATCTCGGTTATGAAGTCGTAAACACGGTGGATTTCGACGAGTAAACCAGGAATCATACCGAGGAAAGGCCAGTTTGTGGGACATAGACGGTGAGGTTTCTTATTGATCAAGAAATGTCTAAAGAGGAAAAAGCAAAGGAAAGCAATGGAGATTTCAAACAAGCTTAGGAAAGCCATTAGAGATGAATTAAAGGGTCTTTTTCTTGTTATTAGATATACTAAATGGCTGCTTGGTTCTAGATTATATATAAGAATTAAGCATTGTCTTTGTGCGTCTTTTTGAAACTGGTGAATGGTGATGTGTCTCTTCAGTAATATGATAAGATGGAATAAAATATTGTTTCTTTGGTAAGTTATGTCCTCTTTTGCTTGTTTGGTATTTGCATGTTTGTCGTAAGTCAAAATATCTTGTGTAAAAACAGTGTATGTTACGTATATAATATCCATTCAGTTATCTATTTTAGTATAGCAACAAATATTACTGAATCATGCATTTTAAAATACAGTTCACATACATAACGTGTTGTTTGATTTGTTTTAACATACACTTATTAGATAGTCTTTCGGGGAGTCTTTTTTGGGTCAAATACACTAGATACAGTGCCGTGCTCAACTATTAAAGGGCCTAAGGCAAAATTAACAAAAGCGTTATTTATCACAATTGTTATATAAAATATGCAAACAATTATGATAAAGTTTATACAAATCACTGTATTTGTAAATAATATGAATAGTTTTATAAAAATATATGAGTATTTATTAGTGTTATTAAAAACAAGATATTTCTTTTGAAAAGCACACATTTAATAAACTAAAAAAGATTAATCAGTATTTAATATTAAAAGTTAGCTGTTCAGATTAAATAATATATCTCGAATATTTTTAAATAAGTTAATTTAATCCACACTAATAACTTAGAAATTTATAAAAGAATGAAAACCAATTAGTTACACTATAAAACTAGAAATGAGCAAAAGTTAAATATAAAAATAAATAAAACAACCAAAAGGAACAAACTCTAACTAAATAACCCTTATAAATGTATGGGAAGTTATAGCTTAAAAACATAAACTCTGAAACAAAGTCACAGTATATAACCAAGCGATCCATTAAGCTAATTATATTTGAGAAATAGGAGCCCTTGAATTTGATAAATCTTGTGGGGTCCTGAGGCATTTGCCTCTTTTGTAATACAGTAGGCACTACTCTGACTAGATAATCTAGATTCTCATCTATACTCTGAAAACGCGAGAATTTTGTAGGTTGCCGAGCAGATGCCTAGCTTAGTTGCAGATAATAAAATACATCTACAAACTATATTTTTTTTACTTCAAATCCACAAATTTTTTCCTTAAAATCAACTAATGCTAAAAAAAACAGTTTAATTTTTATGCATTGGATAGTTAGCATGTCGTGATTTACATCCCATAGATATTAAATTTAACTAAAATAATCATATTTTGATTTAATTCTTCATATTTTGATTTAATTCAATAAATATCATTGTCTAATTAACTAGAAACCTTTTAATAACTTTATTAAATAATACCATTTCAAACAAAATTGTATGCATGTATCTCTTTATATGCTCAACTAATTTTTTAAAATGTTAAGAAATATGAAAATATCATATGCACGTATCTCTTGATTGTTCGTATTTTTAGAAACAATTTTTTTATGAACAAGTTTTAGTAACAAATATGTTGACTAGCTCCCTCGGTTACTACTTTTCAAATTTTGAAATCTGCAATGGATTGGTTAAATGTACAGATTAATATTAACAAATATACCATAATAATGAAGATTTTATACTTTTTATTAAAAAAATATTTTCTAATAAAATTGAAACGTTAGTTGTCAGCCTTTCCTATTATTCTAAAATGTTCAACATGATTATATCCAATATAAGCTACCATAACAAGATTTTGGCTACTTCAAATATTATATAACATGTATTGCAATAGCATGATTAATCTTACTTCTATATAATTAGCATATGAAAACATGTTTATATAAGCCACTAATATCTTGTTCCCCAAAAGCGAGTTCCCCACCAGCTGTAAAATTTGTCAATTTTTAATGCATTTACCTATTCAAAATAAAGTGCATAGCTCTTGTAGAAGGATCAACCGTGACCAACATGTCGAGGCCCGCATAACACGGGCCTTTGCAAAAGTAGGCTAAGTTTGTGACCTCGAGAATCTCGGTTATGAAGTCGTAAACACGGTGGAGTTCGACAAGCAAACCAGGGATCACACAGAGGAAAGGCCAGTTTGTGGGACACAGACGGTGAGGTTTCTTACTGATCAAGAAATGTCTAAAGAGGAAAAAGCAAAAGAAAGCAATGGAGATTTCAAACAAGCTTATGAAAGCCATTAGAGATCAATTAAAGGGTCCTTTTTCTTGTTATTAGATATACTAAATGGCTTCTTGGTTCCAGATTATATATTAGAATTAAGCATTGCCTTCGTGCATCTTTTTGAAACTGGTGATGTGTCTGCATCGCCTGAATAAGTGAATGATAAGATGGAATAAAATATTATTTTTTGGTAACTGTGTCCTCTTTTGTTTGTTTGCTATTTGCAGGTTTGTCGGAAGTCAAAATATCTTCTGTAAAACAGTGTATGTTACATATATATATTACCCATTCAGTTATAACTATTTTAGTTTAGCAACAAATATTACTGGATCATGCATTTTAAATACAGTTCACATACACTAAGGGGGTGTATTGAATGTGACATTTGAAGTAATTTGATTTTTAATGAGTTTGTAGATGATTGCAGGAGAATTAAAAAATTTGGTGTGATTTTTGTTAAAACACTCTAGAATCTCATCTAAAACAGTGAGATTTGGATTTTTATTTTTATAACTAAGGAACTCCTCGCAAACACTCTAGAAACAATTAAAATACTCTAAAATCTTCAACTTAAATTTTGTTCAATAACACTGAATTTTAAAGTATTTTTTAAAATTCATGTTTGAATAACAGTGGATTTGTCATTTTAATACAAATCACTTGAAACTCTCGGTTGAATACACCTCCTAATAGTCTTTTTGGATCAAATACAGATCTAGATTCTCATCTATATTCTGAAAATACGAGAATTTTGTAGGTTGCGGATGCAGATGCCTAGCTTGATTGCAGATAATAAAATACATCAACAAACTATTTTTTACTTAAAATCAACTAATATTTCAAAAAAAAAATTATTTGTTCTGCATTGGATGGCATGTCGTGATTAATCCCATAAATTTTAAAATTAACTAAAATAATCATATTGTCATTTAATTCAATAAATATCATTGTCTAATTAACTAGGAAGCTTTTGATAACTTTCTTAAAAAAATACCATTTCAAAAAAAATCATATGCATGTATCTCTTTATATGCTCAAATTTTTTTTTTTAAATGTTAAGAAATATGAAAGAATCATATGCATGTAGCTCTTTATAGATTGTTCTTATTTTTAGTAACATCTTTTGTGAACAAGTTTTAGTAACAAATATGTTGACTAGCTCTCTCGGTTACTACTTTTCAAATTTGAAATCTGCAATGGACTGGTTAAATGTACAGATTAATATTAACAAATATACCATAATAATGAAGATTTTATACTTTTTATAATAAAAATATTTCTAATCAAATTTAAACGTTAGTTGTCAGCCTTTCCTATTATTCTAAAATGTTCAACATGATTATATATCCAATATAAGCTACGATAAAAAGATTTTGGCTACTTCAAATATTATATAACCTGTATTGCAATAGCATGATTAATCTTACTTCTATATAATTAGCATATGAAAACATGTTCATATAAGCCACTAATATATTGTTCCCCAGAAGCGCGAGTTCCCCACCAGCTGTAAAATCTTACCTATTCAAAATAAATTGCTTAGCTCTTGTAGCTCGTCCTTTCTGTGTAGGCAAATAAATGCAACACATGAAACACGACTATGTTCGACGCTCGAGCAAAGCATCGAGGAAGAGAGGACCAAAGTAAGCGACAAACTATAAAAAATAAAGTAAGTTAGGTTGAATAAAATAAGTTTATATGAAGAAAATACAAGTAAACTAAAGTGAATATGGTTCTATTGCTATAAGTATAATTATATCCTCTTTTTAACCACAGGAAGAAAATTTTCTATAGATTCTATAAATTTTAGTATATGATTTGATTTGCACTAAAATAATATTATGGATCCGGAACTTTTTCCCACATCCATATATTTTACTCAAAATTACAAAACTACCAATAATTTCTGAAATAATTATATTTTATTAGATAACAATCAAGCTGACATGAGATTTCCATATTTCATGAGAGGACAAGGAAATAATTACGTCAACTGTCCACGTTTCTAGTCATAACATTCAGACCAAACATCTCTTAGAAACCGTGACTTTAAGACCATGCTTCATGTGGAGAATAATAGAAGGAGCTGGCTCGACTTTGTGCCCTTCAACGACCTTAATATCATAGTTTTGTATGATTTTCACAGCCACTGTCTTCATTTGCATCATAGCCACTTCTTTCCCTAGACAAGTTCTTGGACCTGCGTTAAATGATAAGAACTTATAAGATGGCTCATGTACTGACGTTCCATTCTCAGTAATCCATCTCTCCGGTTTAAATTCCAATGCATCTTCTCCCCAAACCGACTTCATTCTCCCTAATGAATAGAGACAGAACAAAATCTTTGAGCCGGCATCGACTTTGTGTCCGCTTGGAAGAACGTCGGTTTTAGTTGGAGACTTGTGTTGGAAGGGAACAGGTGGATAGAGCCTTAGGGCTTCACAAATTGCACCATGTAAATAAACTAACTTCTTCAGCTCCTGGGGATTGAATGAACCATAATCATCAGTCTTGGTTCTTGGAGATATATTTTTGTTGATTTCTTGAAGAATCTTGGTTATTGCTTCTTCGTTCTTACATAGAAGCCAGAAGAACCAAGTGAGTGCTGAACCTGTGGTGTCTCTACCCGCTAACATGAAGCTCAAGACCGTGTCCCTAAGGAACCTGTCATCATTAGGATTCAACAACTTGTACTTGGTCGTGTCCACATTCAAGTAAGACGTCAGCAAATCTTTACAACCAATATTATTAGTCCCACGGCTTATCTCATCTCTCTTGGAAGATATGCACTTAAAGCAAGCACGGTCCAGAATGTTGTGAGCTCTTTTCAGCTTCAACTCATCTCCAAGCCCAAACAATCTTTGTATCTTCCACACCATCTCCGGCTTGACATGTCTGTAGAAAATAGCTTCCTCGGCATCGTCTAAAGCTCTTGCGAATTCTATTTCTGGCATCCCAACCGAGAGACAACCTGGATCATACCCGGTCGCTAAAACAAAGGTAGTGTCGAACGTGAATCTTTGGAAAATATCTTCCAAGTCCACAACGAGTTTCTCTTTAGCAACATGGTCAAGAAGTGGGACAAGCCCTTTCTCTAGCTTACTCAAGCTTGTAGCTATTGAAAAGCTTTGAAACTCTGGATTCATCATCATGCTTTGAGCTGATTTCCTCAGATCCTTCCACAGCTCTGAATCTACGTTGAAAATCCCATCTCCCAAAACGTCGAATAGCTTCTTGAACTCGGTCCCTTTAGGGTAGTTAGAGAAGTTTGAGCTCATAATGTGGTGGATATTAGCAGGATCGACAGTGAACAACATGTCAAGGCCCCCTAAAAAGGGGCCTTTGAAAAGATAGTTTAAGTTCCCATGCTCAAGAACCTCGGTTATAAAGTCATAAACACGAGGGATCTCAAGGATCAAACCGGGAAGCATACCAAGGAACGGCCAGTTTGTGAGAAAGGAGGGGTGAGGTTTCTTGCTGATCAAGAAAATTTGAAAGATGAGGAAACAAAAGAAAGCAATTGAGATATCAAGTAAACTTACCAAAGCCATTATGGAGAAATTTTAAAATAGAGATATCACACTAAAGGGGAAGGTTGAGATAAAGGATGAATATGTTGGAGATAAGATACCACATTCAAAATATGAAAGGGACTTAAATAAAATATAAAGGATTTGAGACACTCTACTAACCGCCATCTACTAACCGCCAGCAGAATAAAAACTAGAAAACCTCGTGTTTAATGTGTTTCCTTTCAAATTGATTAAATGTCAGTGTCTCAGCAATCATAACACGAGAGATCTTACTTATCTTTAACGTGATTATGTCCTCTTTTGTTTGTTTGGTATTGTAGCTTTATGCATGTCAAATCTTTCGAAAATCAATGGTCCAGGGCATGCGACGTATTACTATAATTGTTAAGTAAAAGATAACTTCCAGCTGCGTTTGTCTAACCAATATGGGAGCATTGTATATTAATAATTGTTAATTTTGTTTGGTAATTTAAAAAAATTATGTACAAAAATTATTTGAATATATATGGGAGCTTTGTATATATATATATATATATATTCTAAATATATTTAGTTAATTTGTAACTTATTTTATCTTTCTCTAAATATTTTTACTAAATTTATGTTAGAGTATTTTATATTTTTATTTCTATTTTGTAAAAAATAATATATAGTACAGTTAATACATCAAAAGGGTTATTAATTGTTGACAAAATAGTAATTCATACACCAAACTCAAGAAATATATTTACAGTTTCTATCACATAGTTTTTATTGCAAATTACATTAAATAATAACTTTTATCTTCACTCAATTATCATACTACATATCGCCAATGGAAGCCTTAGACGGTTATACAAATCCATGTTCAAAAGAATAGTCAGTTAAAAAGGTTTTTAACCGTTAGCACTGAAACATCATCATTTTTTTTAGAAATTTATTGCGTGCCGTCACGTGTCGGTGAAGCCTGCAAACAATGAAATTACTGATCCTTATTTGGTGATTTTGAAGAATGGTGTTTAAATTTTTGTAGGATCCGCGCGTCAGTAAGACTCATATTTTGTCAAAAAACCTTCCTAAGAACTTTGGGATGTTCATGCTTGGGATGTTCATGTTCTCAAAGCATGATTATTGAGAGGTTCTTAGAGCGAGGTTCTTAGCAGAATATAATAACCCGTCTCTTAACTTTTAATTAAAAAAGTTAAGAACCTTCTCTTAAAACTCTTATTTAAAAGCCGATTCTTTGTTTTTTTAGTTAAAAGTTAAGAGACGGGTTCTTATATTCCGATAAGAATTTTGTCCTAGGAACCTCCCAATAATCATGTTCTCGGTTCCTTTAACGGAAGAAATTGTATGTGATGTCATTATTGCCGCTTTAACAATGTTAGGTTTTTGCTGCAAGAAAAAAAAACAGGTGTCCACAGAATTCGACTCAATCTATGCCGTTTGTAATAATTGATCTAAAAGGAACAATAATTGAACTGTTGGGACCGTGTAGGTGGTGGTGATTGATGCTACTGATGTGTACCGACTTTTGAGCTATTATCTACTTTGGCATATATTTTTTATTTTTGGTCAAATCTACTTTGGCATATTCATGGATAGTTTTTTCGTGTCTTATATGTCTCCACGCCTCCTCCATACATTTTCTTTTCTCAAAACTTTTTTAAGTACAAATTAACATTATGAGAAAATAACGTTATATTAGCATAGTTTCAATGTGACAATCATCGTATCTTATATATTTATACTTTCAACGTTTATGATTAATTTTTTTTTTTTTGACATCGCGTTTATGATTAATTAACAATTATCGAAAAATTTATCATTTATATACTGGTATTTAAAGCTTCTCTTAGTTTATATGTGTGATTGCTAACATTTTCAGCTATTTAATGTAAAAACTATACAAATCTGTTAGCTTCCAGAACATTTTGAAAGAGAAATACTAATACAATATCTAAACAATAAAATAGAAAAATAAGAAAGTTAAAATTTAAAACATTGAGAAATTATGATGACAAATGTTATTGGTCGTTGTATTTTAATGGATTTGAAAATCCGAACTAAATTTAGTGTTATTGGTTCTATTATTTTCAAATCTGTATTAAAATCATGTGTTATTGGTTTAATGATTCATAAATTCTATATCAAATCAAGTGTTATTCAATCGTACGGATTTACTAATAAATTTGATTTTATAATGGATTTGAATGGATTTTTTTGGATTTTTTTGTTAAAAATATAAAGATTCAAATCCGAAAGAAAACCTCCGGATTTGTAAATACTAATCCGAAAAAATTTAAAAATCAGCATATTTTATTTGGATTTATAAATACTACATGGATTTCTAAATCAATCAAAATACATAAACCAATAACACCTCCTTAGTAGTTCAAAATTTTGTAAATATTGCATTTTAATTAACTAATTGATTTTTTAAATGTATAAATAATATTTTAGTCCGAAATAATCAAACTAAATCTTAGCAGTGGCATGTTTAGCCCAGTACCAAGACTCGCGTGACCCATAATTGTGGCTGGACATTTCATTTCATATGTCGATGGGTCTGTTATTGCTAGCTAATTTGATTTCCTAAGCTAAAACAAACCGCCTAAAACCCTAATCCTAATCGGCGAACATCCTTACCGGCGAACCATCCTAATCCCGATCGCGAAACCTTACATTCCGATCCTTGTTTGCAATCTGTTCCCGATCAGCTTCACCTCAAGGCGTTCCTGATCCTAGCTCAGACGATCTCGGTTTGTTCAACCTCAGCTCGCAAACAAGATACCTGTTCGCGTCCTGACCTAAAACTGCTCGCGTTCCCGAAGGACAGCTTGCATCCAACGATCCAGCTCGCGACAACATCAGCTCGCGTTCCGATCAGTTCCAGCTCGCGGTTCATCTCTTTGGTGGTCCATTCAACCCTACTTGAGGTTAAGGTAATTCGAAACATTAAAGAGAACCCATAATCGAATTTGATTGTTTGATAAGAATCGAAACCATAAAAACTACAAACCCTAATAGTATGATCTAACGTTGAAATCAAAACCATAGGGTAATAGATCAAAACCACAATGAGTAAATCGAAGCTCATAATCCTAAGTTCGATACCCCAAACCCTAATCGAGATTGATTGTTTGATCAATTAAAATCGAAACCTTAATGGTTTTGAATCTCAAAACCCCAATGATCTAAGATCAAAATCGAAACCCTAATATCCATGATCCTAATACTAAAACACATTCTATTTTATAAACCCTAATTCGAAATCAAATTGATTGATTGAATGAATTAAAATCGAAACTCTAATCTAATGCTTTGAATCGAAATTGATTGTTTGAATGATTGTATGTTTGGATATAGTATGCTAGCCTTGATTAATTAAATATATATTGAATTTGATCACATAGAAATCGATTGCTAGGATTCATAATCTCATTCTTGAATTTGGTTGTTTGAATTGATAAAACCGATTGAATAATTTTCAAATTGAAGTCGTATTGATTGTTCGATCAAAACCCTGATTTCTTGAAATTAAAATCGAATACTATCTTGTTTGATTGATTAAAA
>NC_027754.1:47989601-47990824 GCF_000695525.1 Brassica oleracea var. oleracea
TCTCTCTGGAGATAATTACTTGCAATGGGCACTTGATGCTAAGATCATCTTAAAATCCAAAGGATTCGGTGAATGTATCACTGAGGGCAATAATGCAAGTGAGAAGATATATACAGTGCGATATTAATTATACGCCATCATCTTATTGAGAGTCTCAAAGATCAGTATTTGACTATTGAGAATCCTCTAGACCTTTGGACAGAGTTGAAAACGAGATATGATCACCAGAGAACGGTGTTATTACCAAAGGCTATGTATGATTGGATGAATCTCAGAATCCAGGACTTCAAGTCCATGGACGAGTATAACTCGGCCCTGTTTAAAATAGTTTCAAAATTGAAACTGTGTGGTGAGGATATAACGGATAAGGATATGCTTGAGAAAACATTTTCCACCTTCCACACAAGCAATATGTTGTTACAACAACAGTACCGTGAGAAGGGCTTCACAACTTATGCTAATCTGATCTCTTGTCTCTTGCTCGCTGAGCAGAACAATGAACTGTTGATGAGAAACAGTGAATTGAGATCTCCTGGAATAAACCCATCCTGATACTTAGATGCGGCCGGCCCTGATGTATCTAATACTGATTCTTGGGACGCCAAGATTCAAGGGACTCAAGGTCCTGATAATAATGAGATCTCAATAAACTATGTCTTGTCTGGGATACAATGGAACAGAAAGAATGTCGACATTGATGATATATTTGCATACAAGGTAGCACTTGAACTTATGGATTTGAAAGAGGATCATGAACCGACGTCTATTTATGAGTGCACTCAACGATCAGATTGGATCAAATGGAAAGAAGCTATAAACGTGGAGTTAAACTCTTTAAAGAAGAGAGATGTCTTTGGACCAATAGTCCGGACACCATATGATGCTAAACCAATCGGCTATAAGTGGGTCTTTGTGAGGAAAAGAAATGAACACGGCAAGGTCTTGAGATATAAAGCACGGCTTGTTGCACAAGGATTCTCACAGAGACCAGGAATCGATTCTGAGGAGACATACTCCCCTGTGGTGGATGCTACTTCTTTTAGATTCCTGATAAGTCTGGCTATAAGAGAGAAATTAGACTTGCGGTTAATGGATGTTGTAACTGCATACTTATATGGGCCACTGGATAATGAGATTTATATGAAAGTACCAGAGGGTATAGAGTTATAAAACAAATCAAGTACTCGAGAACAACACTGTATAAAGTTGAATAAATCACTTTA
>NC_027754.1:47991017-48019213 GCF_000695525.1 Brassica oleracea var. oleracea
ATCTTAAAAAAGAATTCGAGATGAAAGATCTTGAAAAAAAAAACAAAAGTTTTGTTTGGGATTATAGCTTGAGTACATAAAAGATGGAATCCTTGTGCATCAAATGGCATATACAGAAAAGTACTCAAGAGATTCAACATGGCCGAGTCTCACCCATTATCTAGCCCCACGGTCGTGAGGTCCCTCGGCCTGGACACTGATCCGTTCCGTCCTACGATGGACGATAAAGATGTCCTTGGTCCCGAAGTGCCATATCTCAGTGTCATAGGAGCTTTGATGTATCTGGCTAGTCACACGACCAGATATATGTTTTGCCGTGAATCTATTGTCTAGATTAAGCTCTTGTCCAACCCAAAGGCACTGGAACGGGATTAAACATGTTCTTCGTTACCTGCAAGGAACGAAAGACTTGAGTTTATTTTATACTAACCAAAACAAAGAAGTTTTAGTTGATTTTGCTGATGCAGGTTATCTTTCGGATCCACACAATGCTCGATCACAGACAGACTATGTTTACACACATGGTGGAACGACCATATCATGGTGTTCCATGAAGCAGACGATCGCGGCCACATCTTCAAACCATTCGGAGATCTTGGTTGTTAATGAGGCCAGCCGCGAGTTGTTCAGAACAGAGGGAGTAATACGTGTTGTACTCTTTTTCTTTCACCATGGTTTTGTCCCACTGGGTTTTCCTGGTAAGGTTTTAATGAGGCAACATCTAAAGCGTATTACAATTCCTGTATGGTTATGGCATCCAAGGAGGAGTGTTATAAATCATATTGTGGATGTCCATAACCGGCCCGGTTCATAACCGGCTCAATGCTAGAGAGAGAGAGAGTCGACCGTGAGGAGAGAGAGAGAAAGAATCGGCATTTTGCATTTTCCTTATTAGATTATGATTTGTATTTTTTCCATATTTGTATTTCATTTCTTTAGTCTTTCTATTATTCTATGACGGTGTAATTTCCTATATATAAAGGGCTTCTTATGTTTATAAATAATACAGAAATATAGTTCTATTCTCTAGTTTCACAACAGTTTGCGATATTTTTTTATACAGAATGTTAAGTTGCGTATAATGGTCCATATATACTTCCCTAAATGATAACGATATAAGAAATCCCAGGAAATCATTTAATTACAGAAATGAAAGAAACGAATATGGTCACGAGCATATAGTAGTTTTCCCATACCAATACAAATCCCCTGTGTATTAATCTGTGTATCAATCCTGGAGCATTACGGCATGTTTTCGTAGGCACGTATTATCACAAGGATGATTGTTAGAATTCTTAGAAAAAAAAGTTGGTTCATAAAAACTTATACTATGATTTTTATTAAACTAACTATCAAATTAATTATTAGTGTACCAAAGAATATTTTAGTGTACAAAATAATTTTTTTAGCTACGGAATTACCTAATATGATTAACATATATATGAAAATTAATGATTATGAATAATACATATTTGATAACAATTTTTGTATCCTCTTTTTTTGTTTAATTTTATATTACTAAAAGAAATTAAACAATCATATTAAAGATATAATAAAAAATTAGTTTTTTCTTATATGTTATATTTTAAATTTTAAAAAACGACTATAAATTACTAAAAATGGTAAAAGTTCCATATTCAAAATTTTGTGATAAATGGTTTAACTTTTTTTTGTTCAAGCAAGATACAAATGATCATATATCGTAGGGGTGAGCGTTCAAATACACGTTCGGGTTCGTATCGTGTATTTAGGATATTTGGGTATTTCAGTATAAAGGTATAGAACATGTTCGGGTATTTCTACACTTCAGGTCCGGTTCGGGCATTTTATGTTTGGGTTCAGATATTTTGGGTCGGGATCGGATATCTAAATTTCGAAGAAAAATTAAATATATTATTCATTGTTTAATTTTTTTTTGTATTTAAAATATATTTTTAACTTAACTGGTTTTCTAATTTTCAAAAGATTAAACTTTTAATAGGTTCAGAGATAAAAGTTTAAAAATAGAAAACCACTAATTTAGTTGTTGTTTTGTAATTTTAGATGCAATTTTTGTTAATGCAAGAAACAAGAGCTTGATATGTATTTTAAGAGAGTAGCAAATGATTTTGTCCATAATTATACGTATATTATCTAATTTTGAGCAATATGCGTCATTAATATAAATATTTTGAATAAAATGAGAGGAGTAAACTAGAAATATAGGGTTAAGTATACTTATGTTTCGTTATCTTCGGAGATCATTCGGATTTGGATATTACCCGTTCGGGTTCGGATATTACCCTTTTGGGTTTTGATATCCAATCTCTCTGAATTCAATAACTGTTCGGTATTTTGTTACTTCAGTTCGAATTTTCGGATCGGATTTTTGGATCGGATTCAAATACGGGTTCAGGTATCGGATAAAATGCTCAACCCTAATAAATCGTATGAATATGAAATTTCATTAATAGATATTCATATTATATATATATATATATTAATATCATTTGAAATAAATTATGTACTATATACAAATATAAAAATATTTTAATTTTAAAATTTCCAGTGAAAAATTATTGAGATCTTAATATTTTAATTTTAAAATTTGTATTGATTTTGTGATTAATGGTTGAATTTTTTGTTACAGCAAATATACAAATGTTAAAAAATAATATGAGTAGGAAGTGTTAATAATAAATATTTATATTAAAATATACTATATATCTATATCAATATCAATAAATTTTAATTTATATCATATAAAGTAGATAAAATGATTGTTTTGATTTATTTACCAAAAACGTGATTGTAAATTAACAAAAGGTATTGGTTTTAATTTATGTGATTACTCTAATGTATATATTTTTATGTATACAAATTTATTTTTTAAATAGGTGGTTTCTGATATCTTATTTCATCCTGAGAATCCCATAAACACACTTCTTCAAATCGAAGTGATTTTTAATATTGGAAGCACTATATATATATATATTATTTCATTCAGATTAAATAATTTAGTCTTGATTTTTATTTCTAAAAAGTTTTTAATGAAATATCATAACAAGATTCCAATCACCTCCTTTTGAGTTTGTTCGAAGAAAGATATATTTGATATTTCGTCTAATATTGTTTCTCCCTAATATCCTATCTAACTATTATAATTGTAAGAATGAAAGATTTGAACCATTTATTATAAGTTTTCTGGTTTATCATTTAATAAATCAAAGTTTATACATAATTTACATATATACTAGAATGGTAAAGTATTATATATATTTTTATCTGTATACTCTTAAATAACTAAACCTCAAAAGTCTAGGCTAATAAAATAAGTAATTTGTTTTGTTGTTCTAGAATTAGATGATTTTTAGACCAAACTGGTGAATATATACTAGACAGACATTTATAGTTCGCGTCTACACTTATATTCTATAATAGCTTGATATATTAGATATGAATAATATAGTTTGCCGGTGATTTTCTTCAAAATTTTGATTCTTAGATATGTATCTGGAGTAGAACTAATTTTTACAGATGTCCATCTTTTAAATTGACACTTATGTAATTCACTGAATTCATAGAAAAAGTTAAAAAAAATAAAATAAACTCATATCAATGCAACAAAGACGAGAATGAAAGCACAATTTTATAGAGGTAGAAAATGAAATCACTTATGGAAAGTCAGTAGTAAATAAATCGAGAGCAGAAAACTTAATCTTCTTTCATCATTATTCAATCGATGTTGCCTATTTGGTTTTAGTGATTTGTATCACTCACAATAATTAATTTCTTTTTTTGCATATGAAATCTTAAAAATAATTAAAATAATATGTAATACATTAACTCTTCAACATCAATGATACATTTAAGGGACCAACATTTGTATTCGTCATTTTATAATCGATAAAGATTGTAGTGCTGCAAAATGTTAAAATCATTTAATAAACAAGTATTATTATAAAAACTCACTCTACGCATGCGCTTGATTATCATCTAGTTTGAAGTAAACCTCAAAACTTAATCCTCTAGAGATTTAACGTTTTAAACGCACACAAAAAAAAAAAAAAATCCTCTAGAGGAATTAGATATCTTTGCTACATAATGGATTGGTTTCCATTTTGACCTCCACTCAGATAGCAATTTACAACTACATAATCTTAAACCACTGGGTTCAATAATACTTCGTTGATGTTGATTAGAAAAGGACATGGTTTACGTGCACGGTGCACCCTTCAAAAAGAATGAAGAGTTCATATTAAAATCTTGAAAATATTTTTAAGCAATGAATTTTATGTGGATTGAATTTTTTTAATACTATAATCCAATAATCTTCCTTCTTCTTTTTTTGGTTAAAATCCAATAATCCTCCTTAAATATTCCTATCTGGAGGTTATAATCTCTCGATCCCAAAATTTTTAATTTAAAAAATGTTTATATGTGATTGATTCAGTTTTCCAGTTTAATAAAACAAAAGAAGTTTTATAAAATTGTGTAAACCTTGTGAAAGAAACAAAATTTAACAAACAATCAAAAATTGAATTCGAAAGTGACATGAAACGGTACAATACCAGTTTAGATAAGTTAGCACATTCTTCATGGGATCTCCTCCTCAAGTCACTAGCTAGCTAAGTGCGCTTCTCTTGACATTATCATTTATCAACCAACTACCTCTTCAATTCCCACCTATCTTTTTGTCTACAAAGACTGAATTCAGATTATGTGAAAAATGTATTTTGTCTTCGAAGCCTCATCTGTTAAAAAAACTGTGAATATTTTACTTTTATGCAATTTTAAATTGAAAGAAAGGGGAAAAAAGTTGAAACTAAAGTACCAAACCAAAAGTTTCATCTCAAAAATATCTGTGATCGAGCTGGTAGAAAATCTCCAAGGTTAATTTGTACTTAAATGTACGAATATGATTTAACAACTCAAAAGATAAGCAGTAAATGACATAAGATATGTTTAGAAAACAGTGGTAAGCAATTGGCACAGGTACAGCATGTCTTCATATCTAAAAAAAATATTTAGAAAACCCATAAAATCAAATCTTAGCTACACGAACTTTGACACCATGTTGCATGCGAAGAACAGAAGGAACTGGTTCGGTTTTGTGCCCTTCAACGACCTGAATCTCATAGTTTTGTATGATGTTCACAGCCACTGTCTTCATCTGCAAGAACGTTAACTTTTTCCCCAAGCAAGTTCTTGGACCAGCGTTAAACGCCATGAACTTATACGAAGGTTCATGTATCAGCCTCCCACTATCTAAAATCCATCTCTCTGGCCTAAAATCTTCTGCGTCATCTCCCCCATACAGATTTCATCCTCCCCAGTGCATAAGTTGAGATGACTATCTTCCAATTCTCATCGACTTTATGCCCACTTGGAAGCACGTCTGGCTTTGCCGGTGACTTGTGGTTAAAAGGGACTGGTGAATATAGCCTTAGCGTCTCACACACGGCACCGTGTAGATACACGAGTTTGTCTAAATCCGCAGGATCAAACTTTGGCATCTTCTTGTTAATCTCTTGGCGGATCTTGGTCATTGCTTCAGGGTTTCTTGAGAGGAGCCAGAAAAACCAAGTGAGAGCCGAGGCTGTTGTGTCTCGCCCCGCGATCAAGAAACCCAAAATAGTGTCTCTAAGGAACTTATCGTTACTTGTTTTCAAGTGCTTATATTTTACCGTGTCTAGAGTCATGTAATATGTTAACACATCCGTGACATCTCCTTTTGGGTCATGACTTTTGATCTCTTCCTTTTTAGATGATATGATCCTCTCGAGCAGTTCATCGAAAACCGCGAGACCTCTTCTCAACCTCTTCTCGACTCCAACACCAACCCTATATTGGAGCTTCCACAAGAAAGCTGGCTTGACATGTCTATAGAAAATTGCATCTGAGACTCCATCCACAGCGTCACCGAAATCAACTTTAGGCATTTCAATGGAGAGACATTTTAGGTCATACCCGGTCATCAAAATGGTAGACGTGTCGAACAAGAATCTCTGGAACACATCTTGCAAGTCGACAAGGATGTTTTTCTCAACAGCGTTTTCAAGGATAGGAACAAGCCCTTGATTTATTTTGCTTACGCTTGTACTCACCCAAAGCTTTTGGAAGTCTTGACGGCTAAAAATGGCATGAGACGAGTTCCTCATGTCCTCCCACATACCCGAGTCAATGTTGAAAATGGCATCTCCAATGACTTCAAATATCTTATTAAACTCCATTCCTTTAGGGTAGTTAACGAAATTTGAGCTTAGGATGTAGTGGATATTCACCGGATCAACAGTGAGCAATATGTCAGTTCCACTTAGCCATGGTCCTTTGAAGCAAAACGTCATTCCGGTGGCCTCAAGGAGCTCGGTGATCCAGTCGTAGATACGATGGACTTGGAGGAGCAGACCCGGAAGCATCCCAAGAACCGGCCAGTTCGTGGGCAAAGGCTTGTGGGTTTGCTTGTAAAGCAAGAGACAACGGAAGACAAGGAAGAAAACGAATGCTGTGAAGATATCAAGAAAGCCTATGATCATCGCCATTATAGACTTGTCACAAAATGATTTTTTTTCTTAATGAGTTAGTAAGTCATGCAAGAACTTCCTTGCTATTTATAACACGAAGAAATTAATTATACGCACATGTATTTAGTTTTGAGGATGCATTGGTACGTGTGACAACACTAAATCATTTGATCAACTAGTTATTGTTACCAGTTTTATACTCAATATACACGTGAACGATCGTCGTCAGAACAAAAACAAGACTAAATAAATGCACAAAAAGGTGTAAACCCTCCCATTACAGACGTGTCACAAAAGCGTTTCTCCCACAAAGAAAAATGATATTTCTAATGGATGAGTAATTCTTACAAGAACTAGTTGATCAATTATATACACATGAATTAATTTTGTGGTTGCATTGTAACAACTAACAACATCAAATCATTTGATCAATTAGTTATTGTTTCCAATTTTAAAAGATGCATGCAAACGATCATCATCAGAACAAAAACAAGCTAAATGCACATATGTAGATGCAAAACCCTCCATGCTTCATGAATGTAAACCCCTTCCAAGTTCAGACTAAAGATTGAGTTGTCATCAAATCTGAAAGAAGTTCAATAACCGAAAAATCCATCCAATATCACACTCAACGCAATTATTTAAATGCATTTTAATTAATTAAAAAGATTAAGCAATTTTATTACTTTGGAATTAATTCGAATTGAATAGGATGGGTGGTACAGTGATTAAATTTTCAGGATTAAGGGGTTTATTGATAAAACAAAAACTATTGGGGGATTAAGTGTAGAATTCAACAGTAGAGTCTAGAGAAGTGAACTCTTTTCAGTTAACTTATATTTACACAAAAGACACTGTAAAAATATAAACTCTCGTAAATGCTCTCTTGAGATTGTCTCTTAAGAAATGAGTTCCATCGGAGTATCTGCCCTCTCTTCTCCGGCTAAATTTCACCGCCGCCGGGAAAAAGCACAGACTTTTACTCCGACCCACTTCCTTAATCCAAATGGGTTTCAATCTCCGTGGAGAAAGTCTCGACCTTTCGCTCCCAAACTCTCCCAATCCCTCAATTTCGCTTCCCCCTCTCCACATCTCCCTCTCATACGCTCCTCGACGTCTCCTTCTTCCAAGGACTTCGTTCAGATTCTAGCGAGAAAAGCTGCGATCTTTATCGTCGGGTCGTTTGTCTTCCTAGGGCTCTGTTCTTCGAAGCCTGCTTTATCGCTGCCCACTGCGACTGCGAGCTCTCAATCGGAGCTAGAGGACGAGGAAATGTTCGAGAAGGTTCTGGAGAGCGAGCCGGAGAACATGGAGGCGATGAAGGCTGTTTTGTATAAGAAGATGAGGAGAGGGAAACCTGAAGACGCCGTCAAGTACGTTGAGAAGCTGATTAAGTTAGAGCCTCGTGAAGTTGAGTGGAAGCTTCTAGAAGCGCTTTGCTATGAGACGATGGGGCAGTTGAGTAAAGCCAAGAGATTGTTTAAGGATATTCTCAGAGATAACCCTCTTCTGATCAGAGCTTTGCACGTATGTGTTTTTCTCTCCTTTAGGATAAATTGTGTTTCTTTTTGGTTGGTCGGTAATAGAATTTGTATTGTCTTATTCCCTTGCAGGGTCTAGCTATGGTAATGCACAAGTCTCATGACTCCTCTGTATTTGATATGCTGAGTGAAGCTATGGAAGTTGCTCGACAAGGAAACCGAGTGACCGAGGAGAGAAACATTCAAGTCTTGATCGGCCAAATGCATATTGTGAAGGTAAGCAGTTTTTGAACGATGTAGAGGGAATAATGGATATGTACTACTTATGTGAGATTGGTTTGAAACCTCAGGGTCAATTTGAAGAAGCTCTAAAGATATTTCAACAGATGGTGAATGATAACGCTCGAGATTTTCGACCGTATCTTTGCCAGGTAATTTTATTCATGAGGAAAATGAATATTTATTGACTCATCTCTCAGCTATATTGTGCTATTGCCACTTAGAGGAAGTTGCTGGTAATTTTTTTCAGGGGATAGTGTATAGCTTAATGGATAAAAAGGAGGAAGCAGATCAACAGTTTGAGATCTATTGGAGTCTTGTACCTGAAGAATTCCCACAAAAGGGGTTTCTTGACGATGTTGCGTTGGCTGCTCAAGCCAAATCCCGAGAACGACTTCAGAACACTTTCAAAGCTAAGTTTACTCACGGGAAGTAAATCAACGGCTGGTTATCTTCTTAAAGCTTCATCAGTTAAATTTTTGTTCCTGGGAGTAAAATATCATTTGCTTTATAAAGAGAATATTCAGGTATAAAATGTCCATGGCTGCGTATGGAACCATGGAGAAGGCAGTTTTTGTTTTTGATTTTTCTCCTTCTAGATTCGCGTGTAGTTATAATCAGACATGAGAGTTTGCAACTTCCTTTCTTCAGTATTTATCTCTATGGTGTGCGTTTATTGATTCATCTCTTCGGCTCTTCCACCGATATCAAACGTAGAGCATTTCCAAAAATGAACTCTATTTTGAAGTTTCTAAAACTTTATATTTAAAGTTTAAAGGTATTTTTTTCCAATTAAAGGTATTTTTTTCCAAAACCAAAACTTCAAACTCAACTTCAAAATTATTTATATTTTATAATATGGTCTTTATATTTGTCATAGCTAATTTGAATTCATAAAACTTTTATAAATAACTAGCACATATATAAACATATTACAACAATATTAATAAATAAATATTCTATTAAAACATAAAAATATTAAATAAAAATAATTTAATTAATATTAAACTTCAAACAAAATATCATATTATTCCATAAAATGATTTTCGTAATGCATATATGATCTATTAGTGCATTTCAAAGTAAAAATGATCTCATATGATATTGTTGAAAGTTGTTGAAATCATATGATATTGATACTGATACTTGTAATCATATGATATTGATACTTGTAAATACATTAAATCAGAAAAAGAAAGTAAAAGAGAAACATAAAATATTGTTAAAAGACTATTTTTTCGATGATATTAATACTCGTAAATATATTCGATATGAACAAGAAAGAATTGTAAGAAAAAGATGTCAAAAATAACAACAACAACCATCTTTAGTTACACAAAAAAAATTGGACAATATTTGAAAAGTTTGAAGGTTCCAGATTAAGCTTACCTGATTATTAGTGTTGTTGTAATATTTAAATTTGTGTAATAGTTATGTCTTCATGTAATTTTTTAAAATCTTTAGTTAAATTTCTTTTGTATATTATTGTTATCTAAATCTAGTTTAAAATATTTTAAATCTTATTTTAAAGTTTTATTTAATTTTATATGTAAAATTTAAAATCTGTAAACAAAATTTAAAATATTTATGAGATATAATTTTTTTTAAGGATTAAAATAATAAACGAGAAAATATTTATAAATCATAAAGGTGATGTGTGATTGTATGGACCAAAATGCAAATAAAAATATGAAACTTCAAATTTGAAGTTTTGAGTAGTGAAACTTCAGATATAGAATTTCACTTTTCAAAATTTGAAGTTTCTTTTTGGAGAGCAAAAAACTTCATATTTGAAGTTATAGAATGTCTTTTATAGATGCTCTCATTGTTAAACCAAGAAACCCCTCAGTTTAAAAGGAAAAAAAAACAAAATGTACATTTCACAAGAAAATGATAACGGGCTTTAACACTAGAAGCTCATTTCCTCTTTGTTGGCCTAGTGACTCCTTTAAGGGCCCATTTGGATTCGGAAAGAGACAACGTAGTTACAAAAAAAATAGGTAGCACATAACTTGACTTCTTGGCCGTGAACTTGGAAAAAGTTATTTTCGGACCCCACAAAGAATAATGGCAAACATAAGTAATAATAACGAATGACTTTTATGGTAAGATCGTTTTTTTATTATTCATATAATTTTACCCTAAATTCTGTCATATTGAGATGGGACCCCATTTGCATATCACGAAACTATATTTATGCCAAAATTAACCCAGAATCAAGTTTTTGATTGGTGTAGTTATATCCAATGATTTGATGGTCCCTCCATGTTAGGGTTTCGAGTTTCACTTGATTGTGGTTTAATTAGTGTTCAGTTCTTTTTCATGTGTTGACGTTTGTCACTGATGTTTTTGTTTCTCTTTTTACCCCCCTCCCCAAGTGTATATATGTTAATAATTTGAAGAAACTTATCGATCCCCCGATGTATAATGAATTAATGATTATATTTTAACATGACAACGTAAGTGGATCTACTCAAAGAGCAGGCAAAATTTGAAAATACGAATAGATGAAAACTAGGAACAGACGGTATATATAGATGTCTACATTTTGATTACTTCAATAAGTTAGGACAAATAATTTTGGTTTTGGTCCTTTAGTAGTTTAAATACGTCAATGTTCTCCGGGCATCTCTAACCACTAACACCATTTTAGTGTCAAAACCACACTATTTTGGTGTAATTTTAACACTAAAACCAAGGTCTTTTCCAACTATAAAACTAAACTTCACACTAAAACTATTTTATAATATTATATGTATTAAGTTTTTTATTTATCATTTATTTAATTATATGTTTTAATAATAAAATAAGTAAATAGTGTTTTAGTGGGATAAATAGTGTTTTAGTGTGGTGAATAGTGTCACACCAAATTTGGTGTCAAATTTTAGTGTTGCACTAAAATAGAATGATTTTTGCAGTTCCATTGGAGAGGATTTGGTGTAAATCACACTAAAATAATGTTTTGCAGTTGGGTTGGAGATGGCTTCAAAACGGGGAATATAACCCGAGTTTTCTAGAATTATCAACGAATATTTTCTGATAGAAATGAAATGTTAATTAAGGTTTTATGGGTGGATATGACAAAAGAAAATGCAGAGAGGGAGAGGAGAGCTAGAGATGAATAAGCAAAGGGAATAATTCTAGATGGGTCGGCAGGGATAAAGTGACAGAGGAGGGACATTACAAGACAGCTTTGGCTGGTCGGATCGATATAATGTTTGTCAAATTATCACACTAACAGACGCAGAGTCCGGCCCGCTTGGTGTCATCATTTCTCTTCATCCCCCGCTTTATCATTTCTTTCCAATTACTAGAAAAATATTTTCTTCTTGTGATGTTGTAGCGTTGCCTTTTTTAGACCATCTCCAATGTATTTTTTTATTTTTTCCTCGAGGAACTCTATAATAGAGTTGAGTTCCTCTCCAATGTATTTCACTATATTTTCCTCTAAAAGGGAATATTCTTACAAGATTCTTTTTATGTTTTGCAATTAAAACTTTTTACTTATAAATGTTAAAAATTGATCATTTTATTTTAATTTTTGATTTTTCATAATATTACAATATTATGTAAACTAAATATTTTACTCAAAAAGACATAATACAAAATATAATAAAATAAAATAGACATTATCTAACCATCAATATTACTATATTTTCCTATAAATGATTATTAATGCATTCCGAAATGAGAAATGAGTTTTTATCAAAGTTGTTGGAGTATGTTGTATTAATTAATATTTAGGTTGAACTTTAATATGTTATCCATATGAAAAGTATATGTGAAACTTTTAATTTTAATTTGAACTTTAATTACATATAAACCTTTAAATATCATTTGTTAAATAAAAATTTTCGTTTTACATAAAATAATAATAATTTTTTTATTTATGTTATTTATAATTGTGAAAACTTAAGAATTATTATGTAAACAAAAAACTGTGTTGTTATATGTAAAAGGAAATTGTATTTCTCCATAAATAAATACTTTTTCCATAATTACAAAAAGGTAAAGGACTAATTTGTAAATAAAAAAATTTGTCTCTATTATAGAGGAATGCTATTTTTACCTCCAACTATAGAGGAAAAAATAGCAATCTCTATTTTAGGGAAAGAAATAGAGGTGGGTTGGAGTAGATTTTACTGTATTATAGAGTATAGAAGCAAAAATAGCTTGAGGTTGGAGATGCTCTCGGTGGGTTTCACTAGTTGTGCCCCTAACCCGAAGTCAACTTTACATGTTACAAAATTTGTTTAGAAAGTCAATGAGATAAATGCATTTGAGATTTGATAAAGGCGTCTCACTCTAGCTAGTTCGAATGAGCTAAACTGAATTGTGTTTTTGGCTATTGATCGAAATCGTTAGCTGGTTTAAGTTAGGTTTAAATTAATATATATAGTTGATCCGACAACCTCTTTACTAGTTGATATTAAAAATAAATATGACACTTTACTCATATCTTGTTCATAATAGATTGTGACTGTTCTTTCAAACTCGTTTATAAACCACCGATCAAATTGGTAATTAATTATTTCGATAAACATCCTCACAAGTGTTGTTTGCCTATCCAGTACAATATTCCGGTTACACAAATCTAGAGGATCAGTCTTGATTGGACCCGACTAGACTAGTCATAGTTACAGCCATAGTTAGATATACTATTTGAAATGAAACTACCATTGTACAGAGATCACTGAAAATGTAATTATTGAAGGGATAAAGAGAGATGAAGAAAGGTGATGGATGTGAAAAAAAAATAATGTAAAATTTAAACTCATTCGAACGAACACACACACACACAAGCAAGTTAAAAAAAGGAAAAAAAAAAAACGAAATGATCACTTTCGCCAACCCACACTCCAGTCTCTTCCCCACTTCTGTACTCCCATTAATCAGATTCATATTATTAATTTTTCTCAAACAAAAATTTACCCTTTTCCTCTTTTTGGCCATGTATAGAAATGAATCATAAAATATTAAACCAGATACACGAACATTACGAGTTACGTGTATGTTCGTTATACTATTAATCCACGGACCAACGCGGTCATAGTGACGTATTTCTTACGACAGCAATAAGATTATAAGAACATTTCCTAACTCATTGCTATTTTCACTTCTGTAATAGCGTTCAAAGTTAAAATTGCTAGGTGAGAGATAGGTGGAACATGTGTCACATACAAAAAAAAAAAATTCATTAGTTTCTTTGTAGATGTGAGGAACTCAAATAACTTAAATCTCTTATACCCTACGCACATTTGGCTAAGGACTCTGTTATCTAATATAAAGTGTCACATGTTATAACGTTTGTTGGGTCCGTTCCTGGTTCCAGTCCATTTATATTTCTTCTTTTATAAGACCATCTCCGATGTATTTTCTTATTTTTTTCCTTCAAAATAGAAAAACTCTATAATAGAAATGAGTTTGTCTCCAATGTATTCATCTATTTATTCTTCTAGAAAAGAATATTCTTGCTATATTCTTTTCTAATTTTATAAATAGTACATTTTATTTGTGAAAGTTGAAAACCAACCCAATTTAATGTAACATTCATAAAATTATGATATTATTTACACTTAATATTTTTATAGAAAATATTATGTAAATAAAAAGTATGATTATATATTTATATAAACAGTAAATTTTCATTAAAAAATATTTATTTTGGCTATAATTGCTAAAATAAAAAGTTAAAGGATCATTTTGTAAATAAAAAAGTATGTCTCTATTATAGAAGAATGATATTTCTTCCTCTAAATATAAAGGTAAAAATAGCAATCTCTATTTTAGAGAAAGAAATTGAGTAGGGTTGGAGTGATTTTATCTCTAAATGTTATTATAGAGGCAAATATAGAGGTGAGTTAGAGATGCTCTAATAAAGATCTCTATTTCTTCTTCTATTTATCGATCGAAGAAATAATATTCTTTTATTTTTTATTCTACATTTAGATATTGCTATTATAGAGAAAAACATTGGAGCATATCTATTTCTATTATAGAGTTTTTTTTATTTTAGAGGTGAAAATACATTAGAAATGGTCTGAAAACAACCTTACCGAAAATACTCAATTTTTTATATTACTTTATTCATTACTTTATTTAATAATTAAACGTAAGTTTTTTAAGAAATATAACCACTGACATATAGACACATGTTTCTTAACAGTATCTATAAGTTCTGGTTTCAGATATTTTTCTTTCTTTTTCACTTTTGAGTTTTTTTAGATACTTAACAAAAAAAATGTGAGTTAGTGTTTAACTACACAAAATTTTGGTTTTTAACTCTCTCGCACCCCCTATTTTCAAAATATTATAGATATGATAATGTTTTGCGGATATTTTCAATTTATTTTAATCTGAAAAGTAACAAGAAGAATGCATGTATTACTTGGAATATAGAAAATTATTGTTATATTATAGCTAGCTTTTTCTGAAACAATGTTATAAATTATTCGGAAGGACAGTATATAGTTCACATATGCCGTGCAAATTCCAGCTCATAATATTTGTTTAATGGTTATATGAAACAAAAGAGTTTAAAATGGATAAAGGAATGAACTAAGAAGTGCTCTGATGTATAAATTATAAAACGTGCATTACTTTCAGCTATACGAATATACGCGTGCCGCGTGTGGTTACTAGTTAACCTAAGACAAAAGTACTTTTTTTTAAAACCCGTTAAACAGGAAATTTCGATTTGAACAAAAGTTCTCTAGTGAATGTATTACAATCTAGCTTCACATATCCACTAGATCTGACATATTTTGTTAAGCCATTTTAAAAATTCTAAAGAATCGGTTGCCATTCTCAACATATCAAAGAAAAGTACTTTGATATCTTATAAATACGGATATGAGTTATCATGAATATTCACATATATATATCCATGTACAGTTAAAGGAGCAAAATAAGTGGGTTGGGAATTTGAGAAACGGTGGGGTTTTCTAAACTTGATGAAACTATTACAAAATGCAATCTTGCAAAAGGTAAAACGAGAAAAAGGTAAGAAACTTTTCTCTCTTGTATGATTAATAATTCTTTAACAATTTATATTAGGTGCAATTTTTAAAACGAGAAAATATCGAATAGAAGCCTAATTCATCACATCATAATCATGATATCCACACACACAGTGTACAGGAACAGATTTGCACCTAAGATTTTTCATCATTGCTCCTAATCTTAGATATATTCCTTTCGGATTCCCAAAATAATAGCAGTCGAAAAAATTATTTAGGTACTACCATCATTCCGTAAGAAAATATGAAATCCTAGCTATAAGAAAGTGATAGATGTGTATATATTCCCATCACATCTCCAGCCATTTTTCCATGAAACTGATTTCAGAAACTAAATATATATACATGTATTGGTGTAAAGAATTTTTTTTTTTTGACAAAGAGCTTAAAAGAGAAAAAAATCTTTTTGAAACGCCAATTTTAGAGGATTTGGATTTGTTTACGCAAACAATTATTACAAAACGGTGCAATTATCCCTCTCGAACATATGTAATTTATATTTGTGAAAAGTTAAATGTTTGACAAGTAATCTTCAGTTCATAGATTTTCAAAATGTCAACCATAAGAAATAAAGTAGTGCATTGTCCAACAAATTATAGTGTCTTTTACAAGTTAAATTCATTAAACTAGGTATTTCCACACAAAAAATCATAAAACTAGGCATTTTTTTGTATAAGTAACACGAATTTGGATTTGTTGATCTGGATTAGTCGGTTTGAGAGTTTTTGTTATATTGTATATTATTTGTAAATTCATTTTCAGTGGTATTTCTTTCTGAGCATCTAGTTCTGAAATGTTAGATTATGCTGGTTTTATTTGCCATAAAATTCTAGAATTTTATTTTCCGTTAAGTTTTGTTTTTGGATTATTTTTGGTTACCTGTATTAGAAAAATAAAAGGTAACATATATAACACATGAACGCCGTTTCAGGGACGTGACGTGACGCCGTAACCAAAGCAGACTGCCGTTTAAGAGACACGACGTTAACTCCCACTATCTCCCTTCATCTTTCTCTCGAATGCCCTGACGCGTTTTCTATTTCTTTTTTATCAATCATCTCATTTTTTTTTTCTAAATTGTAAACATCATTAACTGAATAATGAAAGTTTGATTACGGTAGAAATTGAAATCCAAGATTGCCGAAAGAGCTATAGCATCCATGAAAGATCTAAGGATATTGCAACAATACACTTAGAACTAAAGCTTAGCAACAAGTATCAACTAATTTCCTAACTCAATCGCTTCCTAAACTCTTTGCTGATCGAAACCTGCGGAGAAGAGGAGTTTGGCTAAACGGGGATGGTTTGCCGAAGACTAACCCGAAGGTCTCTCGAGCTGCGACGACGGAGAGCCTGGCCACTTCGGTGCTAGCTGAGGAGGGACTTCGTTGAAACCAAACCCAATGCCACTCGGAAAATAGCTGTCTAACTTTCCAAGATGTCTTCACTTGAAATAGAGCACATGAAACGATGGTCAAGCGTAGTCGGTATAATGCACCCCGATCCGACTACGCGACCCAAGAGATAAGCTAACCCATCACAGCTGTCGGAAAGAACGACCGGAGCTTGAAGAAGGAGATGAAGAAGATGAGAAGTCCGAAGACCCTCAAAACAGGCTAGTCCCACCCAATGGCGAGTCTCAATCGACGGATATCAAGAAGTAGAGGCATCGGGACTGTCCTCAGAGAACCCTAAGCATCCAACCACCCTAAACTCAACATAGAGAGAACTGAACTAAGTTGACAGGAGGGAGCCATGGTAATGATACCTGAAACTAGAATCAGAGGCCCTCAACGGAGACCACGACTTCGCCGCTCTCTGAGGACGAATCCCATGAGGAGAGGCTCTACACCCTTTGAAGCTTCGTAGCCCTAGAACTCGTCGGGAGGTTGGTCGGAGAAAGGAGGAGAGGTACCTACTCTCTCAACCTAAAACTCGATGACTAGCGATTCAGATCCGACGCCGACGCACTAAGGAGTCAGAAGATCAAGGCCACCGGTGGTTTCAAACGCTCGCAACCTCGCCGCACTCCAGGAAAGAGAAGCACGTACTTCTACTTTCATTTAAATCTGAAAAAAAACAGAGATCCATAGTCTCAGGAACAAGAAGGATGCGACGCCGTAAGATAGGATCGGTTGGTGTGGCTAGAACAAGAAGAATCCAGTGGGGCAGGAGACCAACGGTGAAAACTGTGTCGTCGGCCTCCTTCAAAACGAACGGTAGAGATGGATGAACTAGGGTTTGACGGCTGAGTGGAGAGAGACACCTCTCTCTCTCTTGTTTTTTTCCATCTCACTTAAACATCCAAATTTGCTAAAGAGTAACACCGAAATATAAACGTTATTAATATAGATATTCAAATACTGTTTATCAGTTTATATTTAATTTCAAAATCAGGGAAAATAATCTTTAGCATTTAGTCACATGTAAAACAAAGCCACTCCAACTGGACCCACATGCAGCTTTATTTTCCAACATTTATATATTTGTCGAAACACTCACATGGATGGACTGGATTGCCTCAACCCAAAATCAAACCAATATCCACCAAAAACAAAATTCCCTCTCCTCTCCTCTCTTGCACACGCAGACACACAGTCTCGTCTCCTTCGAGCTTCTGCGTGAAAGAAAGAGAAAGATGGGTACGATAAACCAAGCAATAAGCTTGTTTGATGAACCACAAAACATTATAAACCCTAATAATACTAACCATCTAGGGCTTTTATTCTCTTTCCCTAATCAAACACTATCTTCATCATCTTCTTCGTCTTCATCTTCTCCATTTCTAAGTCATCACTCCTTAAACTCCTTCCTTCACAATAATTCCTCTTCCTTTGTTATTAATCCTCAAGATCCAATCAATGTCATGGCGAATCTTCCGGAAACCCTAATCTCGATCTCTTCTTTATCTTCACCAAAGCAAAGGGATGTTCATGATGGTATTGTTAATACTGATCATCATTGTCTTACCAGTGGTATATCATCTCAAAGACCCTCTTTAAATCCATGGTAAGTTACTTATGAAAATAGTACATTAAATAAGTTAGAGAATCTTTTTCCAAAAAAAATTAAGTTAGAGAATCTGTCGAGAAAAATATTTACAAGGGTCTACAGAAAAATTTTGGTTTTTTGCACACATACTATGAAATTACATTTTCTAAAAAAAAAAACTTTTGAAATATAATTTAAAACCAATTTATTTAATTATAAACAAAAATAATAAAAATACAAATGGTTACCCAGTTTTGATAAATTAAAGTTACATAGATATGTGAAAACATCAATCTACTGTGAAATAACAACAATCACCTGAATTAAAACTGAGAGAGTATAATATATTTCTACGACAACAACTTTATATATATATAATCTCCCTATTTACATTCCTGTCATATGATATGATGATTCCTTTATGATGAATTCATCACATATTCGTCGTGCATATACTATACTAATACTTAAAGGGAGTTAGCGATAAGTTACCACTTTCAAAAGTATATTTAATGCTTTTCTACATATTCATACCATAGCTCATATATAATACTATATGCGCACGCCGCACATACAATCCGTCATTTAAAGTGTAAAACTCTTGCATTCAAATGATGAAATGAACAATACAATTTTCCAAAAGTTAAAGAAAAATCCTAAAATTTTTAATATGTTGATGAAAGCTCCTTTGACGTATACAGCTTGTACTCAGTGGCGGACGGAGCTAGCGACGTACAGGGCACGTGCCCCCATCTAATTTTTAATTTTCCTTTAATGATTAGTACCAGTTTAAGAAATGCCCTCTAACATAGAACTAGACATAATGAAACAAACGTCATGTGCCCCCGTCTAATTATGATCCTGCGTCCGCCCCTGCTTGTACTTTGACTAAATTTACATTTGGTTTAAGTGGCCATGCACGCAGCTACTTATTATGTCAGATGCGTTGTGTTAATGTAATTTAGGGCATGGAGTAGTCAAGCAGGATACCACGGATACAGCAAGAAAAACAACCATGTAACTGAGATTGATAATGATGTTGGTGAAGGTGGCGGTATTAATGATCATCAACATCATGAAACTCCTCCTCGTCATAAGCATACCACGAAGCCGTTAGGAGTAGTGCCTACCCTGAAGATGAAGAAGCTTAAGACAAGAAGAAAAGTGAGGGAGCCTTGGTTTTGCTTCAAGACACTGAGCGATGTTGACGTGTTAGATGATGGATATAGATGGAGAAAATATGGCCAGAAAGTTGTCAAGAACACTCAACATCCCAGGTAATTTGTTTTTCTTAGATTAGCTTATAAGTAAATAACTATTTTTCTTATACTGATTCAAAATTGTTTTATCTCTATTTCAGTATTTTTTTTTTAGTGTATATTGTTTATTGGCTTTAATTATTGCTTGGAGGTAATGATGACTACCATAAGACTTGAGAGATTTTTTAATTGGGTTAATTATCAATCTGTATATTATTCAAGTTCTTAACGTTAACTTAATGTAAAGACTATAATTTGCTTTGGGATTTTGCTAGTGAAATGAAAATTATTAATAGAATCTTGCTGGTATTTCTCTGTAGTAAATATGTATAACATAGACTATTGCCCCAGTGGGGATTATTAGTTATACGGTAAAGTAAGAAAAGAAGTAACCGTTTACAAAAAAAAAAAAGGAAAATGATTTCATATGGGGTTTCCTTAAGATATTAATTCTCTCTCTCAAGTTGACATTTGACATTTACCAGCAATGATTTGTTTGGGTAATTAATTGGTATAGTCCTTCAAAATTTTACTTTAGCTCTTTCATAAAGTTTTATCATGAGCTCAAAAATAAAGTTCCATTTGCCTTCTTATCATCTGTTTGATATTTATATATAGCATTAGATATTTCGGTTTCCCATATGTGTATATAGTTTGGTACACGAATCTTCATTTAATTTAAAATAGGAAAATATTTTCTAGACTATAGTTGAACATTGGTTTTATGCTGGGGTACTGGAAAAAAACTATCTTCTCTTTTGGGCACTAATAGATGCACATATGTATAATGTTGCGGTGCATATTTTATTTTTGTAAATGATAAAAACGAAATTAAGTTGACTAATCATTTCAAATTTAAAATGGTAGGAGCTATTACAGATGCACACAAGAAAAGTGTAGGGTGAAGAAGAGAGTGGAGAGATTAGCAGATGATCCAAGAATGGTAATCACTACTTACGAAGGAAGACATCTTCACTCTCCTTCAAATCATCTCGACAACGACTCTCTCTCCTCCTCTCACCACTCTCCTCTCTCCAACTTCTTCTGGTGATATTCTGATTTTTTTTTTAATCTAGAACGAATCAATCAGTTGATCCCAAAAAAAAAAAACGAATCAATCTTACGTCGAACTAATCATCGATATAATTAATCAATATCTGCATAAAACTAAGAAAGGGGAAATAACAATGTACATGTTATCCCTAAGAAATAGGTACGATGATGTTATTTAAAAACATGTGTAATGTGTTTGTGTGGTGGTTTAGGTTTGTGTTTTGTAATATGAATTTTTTTTTTTTGAGCAACTCTAGTATGACTACTGTACTTTTTCAATCCGAGGACTAGGGGGAGTGTATTCAATATAACATTTGAAGTGATTTGACTTTTAACGGAGTTTTAGATGATTTCAATAACTTGGAAAGATTTAGGTGATTTTTGTTAAACCACTCTAGAATAAAACCTAAGACCATGGGATTTGAGTTTTAATATTTTTAACTAAGAAACTCCATCCAAATACCTTAAAATCACCTGAAAACTTTAAAACTCCACAACTTAAAATATTTTCAATAACAGTGGATTTTAAAGTACTCTACGAAATGTTAAGTTTAATAACAGTGAATTTTAAATGAATTTTTAAAATTTATGTTTGAATAACAGTGGATTTATCATTTTAATATAAATCACCTAAAATTCTCAGTTGAATACATCCCTATATGTTTTAAACTATTATTTAATTATGCTGCTTCGTTAGGTTGGTTAACATTATTTTGTCAGCTATAGCGATCAGTAGTACACATTAGCAATTAAAACCACTATCAGAGTAGTAAAACAACGGCCATGTTCGTTTACTTCGACATGCGATGTGCGACTGATCGCAGATCGCAGATTGTTGTTCGTTTCGCTGTCGCGTAACATACGATCTGCGATTGGTCGCAAGTCGCAGGTTGTTGTTCGTTTTGATGTCGCGCGATTGATCGCACGACCAGTCGCGGATTTCCATTCAAGTAGCCGGGAAAAAAACGACTAAAAATTAAGATAATTTTGATCGCGCGACTGGTCGCAGGTCGCGCGACACGTAAACGAACATAGTGTTAGTAGCAGGTCGCGCGACACGTAAACGAATCTTAATCTTAGTCGAAAATCGCAGGTCGCACGACACGTAAACGAACATGGCTAACACTAGTAGCTTAGTTATAGAGGTACCGTAGAGTTCACGAGATATACTTGTGCATGCCTGGTGTTACAATTAACGAAAATAAACTTTCATTTAGCTACTTTTATTCTGAACCATGGGTCCTTATGGACTTCTTATATCTTGCAATAAACTTTCATTAAGGCTTGGACGTGATGGGCTTCTTATATCTTAAATTCCTAACGTATTCAAATGTTAACAAAAGTGTTCTCTTACTGGGCAAGAAGTATAAACTTAATGGGTCTCTTACATTGTAATTCATAGGCCTTTCAAAGAACTTACACTTACCCATCGAAGACAAATTAGCTCAACAGGTCCTATAGGCTATAGACATTTCTTAGTCCACGATTACGTGGAGGTACAAATGGATACGTTTTGGACGTGAGCGTCTGGATAACTAAAGATTAATAATTTTTGAAAGTAGTAACACGTTGATCAACCTATATTATGAAACCTTTTGACAAAAAAAGTATTTAACTGTATCACAAAAATCAATAAAACGAATACTAAACTAAAATCATAAGTTACGCGGACATGAAAAGTTGTGACCTGTTTGCACTGCCGAGTCCGAGGGAGACTTATCCAAGGTCTCAGAGCATGTCCATCGGTAAGAGACTATTACAGATTCTAATGATTAATTTAGTAGTTAATTTTGTGATGTAAAAAGTTAAGAACTTTTGTTAGTCTAATTAAATTTTATTCTCCTCCAATGGAAAAACTTCATTGAAATTCTTAAAAATATATATATTTTTTTAAAAAATTTGAATGATTGGATTTTATAAGATAAAAGAGAGAGTCAATTCGCTCAAAACCCATAAAGAAATGGGAAATTAGTAATATACCTAATACAGTGAAAGTAATGCATGACTGTAGATAAAAAGCACGCAAATTTACATTTAAAGCCCTATGATATATTACTCATGGTTTGAATTTGTAGATTATTAGGTGTCACGTAAGTTAGTAAAGATTCTCTACATATTTTAATTTCTAAAATTAAATAAAAATTATGTTTTTCTCTCTCATTGTCCTTGTTTTCTTCTCCATCTTTTTCCTCTGTTTCTTTTTTACTTTTACAGAAATATAGTTCCCGATCAAATTATGGTGATTTTGTGTTCTTGTTTTGTCATTGAATAACTACATTTATATGTACATTTTTTTTAAAGAAATGGTTCAGTGTGTCCGACTCTGGCAAGGTAGGTGGATGAAGATCGGTGAATAAGAACGGCATCACTGGATTTTGTTCCCGGACGTCCTTCTTTCACAGCTCGCCAATCTATTTCACAGCTCGCCAATCTAGTAGTGACTCCGAGGGGGGGGGGGGGAACTTCGCCTACTGTTAAGAAGATGAGATGACGACCTACTGGTTCTAGCAAAAGGCTCAAGCTTTTGGTAAATTTATATACATTTCTTTAATTGGAATCTACTTCTTCCTCACGTGATGAAATTGGAAAGTTCTGGTGGGTTGGATCTTCTTTGTCAGCTGCTATCTATTAGAATATAATATTAATGGTGAATATGGTAAACAATGACCTCGAGAATCTCCTTCTCAAATTTCTTATACGCCCCTCAACGTATCTTGTTCAAGCAAGAATGTCTTATGAGTGTAGTTTTCGGTTACGGAAAAATTTAGCCTGGTTAAGTTTATTTCTGGTTTGATAATCTTTCTTATAACCATGAGGGGTTATATTTAAAAACAGATTATATGAATTTTTAGCCTGTTTGCTTTCCCTTTTGGCTTGTTAAACTTTTTTTGTAACCAATGATGTAATATATTATCATGTAATGAAATTGTCAAATTGTCAAGTTATTGTAGGTACCATTTGACTTCCGTAAGATAAACATGTCCAAACTTTTACAAGTGTGATTAAACTCTAACTTTACACATATATCGAGTTCGTTTGGTTATAAAATATGGAAACTTGTTATAGCAATGAAACGTTCTTGTACCCAACGAGGGATGGTTTTTAAAATCCGGTTATAAGAAAGTTTAGCATGGTTTGTGTTCCTTTTTGGTTTGTTAATTTTTTTTTGTAACGTAATATATTATCATGTAATGAAATTGTCTTACTGTGCAAGTTGTTGCATATACCATTTAACTTTAGTAAGATAAGCAGCTTCAAGCTTCTTTAACTGTGATTAAACTCAAACCTTAGCCACATATCGACCTCGCTTTGTTAGAAAATATGAAATTTGTTATAGCAATGAACACAAAATATGACATAATATGAATACTAAATGGGTTTAGCCGGGTAACAAATATATGTTTCTTGTCCTTAAATTACTTAACCATCTACCGGATTTCCCTTGATATAAATGGTAAAAAATACAAGCTACAAAATTATGTTTGTCGGCTAACTCAGTTAATTTTGCATCTGATATATTGTCAAACTATATATGTAAACTTTTTGATTCAAATTGAAAGACAATCAAGTAATATATGAATTTCATCTTAAACTGAGTGAGAGAGTGACACTTTTGATATACTTGGGAAAACTTTAATTATTAACCACCATTTTATCCAGAATCGGTTAAGAAATTTTATTAGTCATCCAACAATGTTATGTATCATGTCTAGTATATAACGTAACTGTATACTATTTTGGTTTATTACAATGCACCAACAAGATATGTGTGGCTATCTCAAGATAAAAGGGATATCTGTCTCCGTACTCAATTAGTTTCTGTTAAAAGCTAGAGTCCCTTATCTTGATTCACATAGCAAAAGCTTGACCATATTTCCCACGACCAAGTTTAACTTGTTAGATGGAATTAAGTTGTGAGCAAGATGAAAAAGAAGAAAGAAGAAGATCAGTGAGAGGTGTTGTGTTAGTTGTAGATCTACGAATCATCCAAAACAACAACAAAAATAATACATGTAGTTTGTAGTTAAAAGAAAAATGAATCACCAATTAAGATAAGAATAAGTTCATATGTTTGTATAAGATTGAAGGTTGCTGGGAACATACAAAGAGAAAAATGGAGAAAGGAGGTGAAGCAGAGGATAGAGAAATCTTTGAAATATGAACCAAACTGATGCGGAAAAAGTTGTAAAAATATATAATATAAAAATATTTAATATACCCACTTGTCTGACTGAGTACTTTGCGTGTGAATATTAAGAAGATATAGTCTTGGAGTGAGGCTGTATAATAATAACGTACGTAGTAGGGGTATACCGGTCCGAAAAATTTCGACACAAACTAAGCAAACTCTAAATGTGTATTCCCTTAATTATGCTAAACTTTTTGTGTGTAGAATGCAATTTCTCTAAAAGAAAAGCATACATAAACTCCACACCATTTCTGAAAAGTACCAACGCAGCGAACAACATGAGATTTACGAAGAATGGCAGCGAGTCCAAGGTCACCAATCTTAACTTCTCATTGGTTTCCATTGATGAAGATGTTATCACATTTGAGATCTCTATGGATGATTGGAGGAGAACGGCTATGGAGATAGAGAAGCCCTTTAGAATCTGCTTAATTACACCATTGCTTCACCGCTTTTATATTCACTCTTCTATGTCTCAACCTATACCTACACAATCTCAAAGCCTTCAACTTTGAAATACCCATTTCAGATTTTCATACAAAGAGATAACAAAGACACAAGTTGCTTACTGTCTGAGAGTGCCGGAGGTGAAGAGTTCAGTGACAAAATTGATTGATAAATTGTCAGTATCAACCCAAGAAGTGTAGAATCTCATGATGTTCTGATGATTCAAGGTCTTGAGCAGATGAATCTCTCTGAAGAATTTCTCTAACTCTTCAGGATTCCTCGTGAAGTTCCGAAGCTTTACTTGGTTCCATGCCACTTCTATCCCTTCGTACTCATCAAAAAAAAAAAGACAAAGAGAGAAGATGAATGCGATTACACTGTCTTCGAAGCTCCCTTGCCAAGTACTTCCTCGTACTGTCCAGAACCAAACAAAAAAAAAATCAAATCAAATCGATTATAATGAAGCATGAACGTTTAAGTTCAGAAGAATCATACTCTTCCATATCTTCCAGAAGGGTCAACTACAACAAACTCAGAGCAATCTTCAGCGAAGCTTTCTTCACCATTCATGGCTCCTTTTTGAGCGAGAGATGTTGGAGTTTGTGGAGATGATAGAAGAAGAAAAGATTGATATTTTTTTTTTTTTTTTAAAAGAGAGAATATGAGGAAACAAGTGGTTTTTTCATTAGATGCCCACCTAGTAGTGACACAGCCGAGAGACAGCCAGTTAGAGCATGTCCTTCTTCTTAAAGACAAAGAAGGAATCCGGAACACAACAACACAACTGAATCAGAACATCAACTACAATCTCAATGTTCATATACCAATCAATACAAGGTTAAATCATACTATCAAAACGAGAAGTCAAAGTGTCAGAAAGATACCTTCACAAAGTTTTGATCTTTGTCTTCCAAACCTTGATGTCATAGTTCATGACACCAAACTTATCAGATTGGATACGTAGAGCTTGGTTCCTGTTTCGATTCCTGAAGAAGAACGGGTTGATCGGGAAGGGAAAGGTTGAGACTTTTCGGAGAACAAGATGTGTTCCCAGGTGGACTCCGGCAACAGTGATTTCGTCGACGGATTTGGAGGAGGAGGAGGTATCACTAATCGATCGCCGAAGAACATGCAAAAAGGAACCGACGGGAGATTTGGACTCCTTTTGTCTTCTAAGATTAGCCAATACGAAAACGCCACGTAGGAGTTTTTAACAATCCTAAAAAGCGTCTGCTTAACACCGGTTCTAAGTTTTTTATTCATTCTTTATTTATTTTTTTGGTTTTTTTGGTAAGAACCCTTGCTAAACCCTATTAGAGGTGGTCTTGTAATATTTATAATATAAAATCCTAAATAATAGTGTGAAATTTAAAATAAAAAATATTATTCAAAGGAGCCTGAGAATTAAAACGAGAAAGCTGCAGGAAGCTGCGATCAAGGAGATGAAATAGTATATTTAAAGTTTTACTAAACATTGAGGAAATGAAAATCTGTGAATGTTCGCTTTTTTGTTTTTTTGTCTCTTTTTCCTGAGTAAATGTTATAGAATGGTTAAAAGAATAGATAAACTTCTATTAAAGATCATCTTGTTCCAAACCATACCAAACTTTTAAAAAGCATTATATGCTAATCCCAGATTAAAAACAAGCAGACTTGTTAATAACAAAACTGTGTGATTTTCATTTTTTCGCGATACATTTAAATTAACCAGGGTGGTTTCAGATGTCTTACCCATACGTATAGCCTTGGGACAGATCGGATATCGGGAGTATTTTGAGATATCCGGATCCGGATATCCGGGGTTAGGATATCCGGACTAAAATCCGGGTACCCGCGGATATCCGGAACCAGATCCTTTAAAAAAAAATTAAAGATTAAATTAAAAACTAGCTAATTAAAATGATTTATTTAATTTATTTAGCCTATTAATTTTTTTAAATGAAAAATTATTGTTATTGAATAAAATTTTAAAAAAATCATTATTTTATATAAAAATTATATATAGTATACATATATAAATATAATTAAATTTTAAATATTTTAAATAAATAGTAAGTTTGGACCCGGACCCGGATCTGGATATCCTAACCTAAAATTTCATTATCCGTATCCAGATCCGCCGAACCGTTAAATTAAGATCCGTCACCGGATCCGAACCCCCGGATATCGGAGCAGATCCTGGATCAGATAACGGATTTCGGATATAATTCCTAGGCCTACATACATGTATGGGAGAGAGCTCACACGCGGGGTTGTCTCATTGTTCACGTACACAAATTTTCTTGATTTTTAGCCTTATGTAGTTCGTATATCGTTGAAACCTCAAATTTTGCAAATATTGTTGTACTAGGATAAGACCTGCGCCTTGCGCAAGGTGAGTTTATTTCTATATATTATCGATAATTTTTTTTATATATTTGATAATTTTATTTATATAAATACAATATTTTTTGTTGTTATTATATAATTTCTTTCCGATGGATCAGATCAATTTTTATTTAAAAAATGATGGAACAAAACTATAATTAATACATCATGGGTTGATCGGATTGGACATTAAACAAATTATGACATAAAAACTTTATTTTTTCCATCGAACACATTCTTGAAAAAAGTAAACAGTATTGTTTTCTCAGTTGAATTATTTTAACTTTTATATTCCATATGGTTTTGAAAGCTTTCAAATCAACCATCGAATTGATACATGTCATTTTAATGTTTTTAGTCGTATACTTAAGGAAAACTTACACTTTTGTAATTTAAAGTCGTTTTAAAAAATTCAAAATATAACATATAAAAAAATGTAACATATAAAAAAATATAACATATAAGGTGTCCTCATTTTTGTATTTTAAAGTCGGTTTTTTAAAAAAAATATATAACATATAAGGTTTCCTCATTTTTGTAATTTAATGTCATTTAAAAAAATTCCAAATATAATATATAAGAAAAAATCTAATTTTTTTATTATACGG
>NC_027754.1:48020167-48020549 GCF_000695525.1 Brassica oleracea var. oleracea
GTTAATGTGATTGTTTATTTTTTTAATAATATAAAATTAAACAAAAATGAAGAAGGATGCAAAAATTGTTATCAAATCTTTATTATTCATAATCATTAATTGTCATATATATGTAAATCATATTAGGTAATTCTGTAGCTTTTATTTAAGGAAAGAATACACACTTCTTATATTTTAGGTTAATATAATGTTATCTAGTAGACATTAAACAAATTATGACATAAAAACCTTAGTTTTTTTCCCACGAACACATTCTTGAAAAAAGTGAACAGTATTGTTTCCATAGTTAAGTTATTTTGACTTTTATCTTCCATATGGTTTTGAAAGCTTTCAAATCAACCATCGAATTGATACATGTCATTTTAATGTTTTTAGTCGTATA
>NC_027754.1:48020599-48048425 GCF_000695525.1 Brassica oleracea var. oleracea
AAAATTTCAAAATATAACATATAAGAAAATTCTAATATATAAGAAAATATAACATGTAAGGTGTCCTCATTTTTGTATTTTAAAGTTTTTTTTAAAAAAAATATATAACATATAAGGTTTCCTCATTTTTGTAATTTAAAGTCATTTTATAAAATTCAAAATATAACATATATGAAAAAATCTATTTTTTATTATATAGTTAATGTGATTGTTTATTTTTTTTAATAATATAAATTTAAACAAAAATGAAGAAGGATGCAAAAATTGTTATCAAATCTTTATTATTCATAATCATTAATTGTCATATATATGTAAATCATATTAGGTAACTCCGTAGCTTTTATTTAAGGAAAGAATACACACTTCTTATATTTTAGGTTAATATAATGTTCTCTAGTGTTATATAATTATGAAATAATGTGACACCATTAGATTAAACTATATTTTATATTAGATGCTCTAGACTTCTTTGAAATAGAATTTAGAATGCATTTAGAGTGTCACATTAGATTTGGATTTTTTCTTAATTAATACAAAATTAAGGTTCTAATTTTTTAAATGCTTCCCAATTAATATACAGGGGATTCGAGAACAAGCATTCGCACGTGCGGGGAGGTTTGCACGTGAGCTAGAAGCCTCGAGAACGACCAATTGAAATTATGATTAGATTGATTCAACTTCAGATTCTCAATCCCATATATATATATATATATATATATATATATATGTAGCTTATATATTGTTTGTGTATTACGTACACATCGTAACCCTCCACATACTACGTTAAATATCTGATCATGGACCGTCTTGCACTTGACCCATTCTGTCATTCATAAAGTAAAGTAATACATGTAATTAACATGCAGAAACAAGACAACGTTGAATTATTTGGTTGTAAGAACGATCATAAAAATAAATGATTGAAATGATATTGAAATTATGCATTTTTGTCGACTGAATAATTATATGGAATCGTTAATTATATTCAGGTATTCTACCAACGTTATGATAGGAAATAAAATTCTTCTACGATTTGTAAATCAATTGTATGTTTAAATAAAAAATGTTTCCTCTTCAGTTAAAGTTTCACCTTTAACTTTCATGTTTCCTGTGATCTTATCATTTTCTAGGTTACCATTCAAAATTTGGGTTTAAGTATTAGACATAGTTTTGTTGGGTAGTGGCTGTTTGCATCGTGCTTATTCCTGTAATTAATTATATCTGTCTTTATTTCTTGATATCAGACAACGAACAATGAAACCCACGTACGTACCCAATAATGCGAGGAAGCTAACTGATGGTATTATTGACAAGTTGTCAAAACAATATAAAAGTTTCTTGGGCATATATAAGGAAAAAAAATGTATTAGGATTTAGGAAGATAATAGTTTGATTAAGAAAATTGTATGGATGATAAAGAAACACACGTGGGAGAGAGAGATAGAGAGGAAGAGGTCAATTCGGCGGAGACAGGAAAGGGACGGCGGCCCATGGCTGAGGGAGACGTTGTTAGGGGAAGTTCCCGACAAGAACAGCTTGCATGCATGGTGGCCCACGTGCTCCGTTCCCACCACCGCCGTGCGTGTTCACGCTTGATAGCTACGCATCTCTCTCCCTCTCTCTCTCGCCCTCCTCCACCATCTCATTAGTTTATGCGCGTGTATTTGCTCAACATCTACACGCGGATTACTCAATGTGCTGTCTATCTATAAAAATTCATGAAACCTTACGTAAGTTGTATGCCAGCATATGTAATGTATGTGCACATATCAGTCATTTTTTCAACTATATTTAATGTTTCTTGGAATACATGGGTAACTTGTATATTTTATACTAGAAGCTTATATTAATATACGGTATTCTTAAGACAGTTTGCAGATGCTGTTTTATAGTATTGATTAATACACTTGTCAAGTATGGCTTCCGAGAAAGACAAATTATAAAATATCTGTCTCGATCTGTATGAAAAGATAATTCTGCTGGTTTTGAAGATTTTGCAAATCACGCATCCAAATATTGACTGATATCAAGTGGTATCGGTATTCTATAAGGTTAACTAATACTAAACAAATCAGTGAAAAGCACATAGTACTATATAATAACACTCATGCATATTTTGATGATGCGTATAAAGTTACATATTACCCAGATAAACCATTCTTTTAAGGTTGTATCAAAACTCTAAACACGTGATTTGCTTTTTTGTTAGTTTTGTTTGTAGTAATGAGAAAAGAGATAAAAATAATTAAAAGCAAAGAAAGGAACACGAACCCCAAAGAGGGAGGGGAGTGAAGACAGACGGTCCACGTAGCTGGAGACAGAGAAAGAGAAGAGCGCACGTTCCTTGTGTAAGATTTGTTGTGCTAATGTTGGTGCAGTGTCACAGAAACTTGAAACCCTGACTTTATTTTTAAATTTCAGGGGAAGGTCCATTTCTCCATGTTATAATATCAACAATCTCTTAGAGTATTTATTAGCATCAAAGTTTTTAATTTTTAATAAAAATCTACGTGATCACCCTATCATATTCAATGTAACTGTACATATAATGTCACCAGAGCATCCTTATCTGATTACGGAATTCGTATCATCCATCCTATCATTGTCAATACCAATTTTGTGACATCACAATAGTACTAAAGATGCAATCTTCTAAATGTTTAACCTAAGGTATTCATTATATTTCAGAAAACAAAATAAATAAATCCAGTTGTTAAAGAAAAAAAATACGTATATATTTTGATCAGAGATATTGAAATAAATAAAGTTGCACTGAATAAGGTAGATGGAAATAATTAATATGGTCCAACGGATCGATTCACCATTTCACCTACATGTATAAAGGACAAGAAAATTCAAAAACTTTAACTCGCCGTATAGTGAAAAAAAAAGGGACCACATTTGTTATGAAAATATACGCCCATGAAAAGAAGGAAAAAAAATAACTAAATGGAGTATCTATCTATCATCCATTCTCACTTTCCCATTCCCGTGCACCGTGAATTCCCTGACCATAATAAAACATGGGTCACGTGCATTTACGCATGTTCGGTCGAATTTAATACTACAAAAATCTGAAACTTGTATGATTTTTCTCGTGAGGTTCATTTCGTTATTAAATTTTCATAGAACTAAAACTACAAACAAACATTACAAATTCTAGAAAGAAAATGAAAAACTGTATATTTACATAATATTCATAACAAAGTTATTACTCTTTTCTCTTCTCCATTCCCCCAATCCGACCGAACCCAACAAAAAAGGAACATCGTCTCATGTGTAAATAACATAATTACATACATTTTAGAAAATTCAAAGAATCTGATTTTGGTTTCTTTCAGAGTTTTCCATCAGGCACTTCTTTAATACTCATGTCAACCATTTCTACTGTACTGAATCCTCCATCCTCTATTGATCCTATCGTCGACTGCGAATCTAGCCCCGACCCAGCTTGTATTTTCTTAAACATCGCTATGACTTGTAAAATGGTCGGTCGCTTCCAAGCCCGATCCTCCAAACACGCAACCGCAACTTTTAAGTGTTGTAAAAGTTCGATCTCTAGCGCTGGATCTTCCTTCAAAAGCTCGGGGTCAAACACGTCGCTAATCCGCAGTTTCGCATGCTGTTTCACCCATCCAACAAGGTTATTGTCTCCAAAATCCGGCGAGTCGGTTGGTCGTTTACCCGTGAGAAGCTCGAGTAAGACCACGCCGTAACTATAAACGTCTCCTTTTGTTGAACACCTGAAACTCTGGTAATACTCGGGAGGAACGTAACCCGGTGTACCGGCTAATGTACTGACACTTAAATGCGTGTCCATCGCGCTCATCAGCCTAGCCATGCCAAAATCCGAAACCCTAGCTTCCAAGTTTTCGTCCAGCAACACGTTGCTAGACTTCATGTCTCTATGGATGATATGAGGAATGCAGTTATGGTGAAGAAAGGCGAGCCCTCTAGCTGACCCAATCGCGATTTTTCGCCGCATGGACCATGTTAGTTTCACGCCAGCCTTCTTCGGATCGTGCAGTACATCTTCCAAGCTCCCATACTTCATGAACTCGTACACGAGAAGCCTCTCTTCTCCGACTTTGCAGTAGCCGAGAAGGGGAACAAGGTTCCGGTGTTTGATCTTCCCAATCGTTTCCATCTCAGCCATGAACTCTCTATCCCCTTGACCGCTAACGTGGATCAGTTTCTTGATAGCCACGGCGCTTCCGTCTTTCAAAACAGCTTTGTAAACATCTCCGAACCCGCCCGATCCAATCATAGTATCATTGTGGAACCCGTTCGTGGCCTGGAGAAGATCCGCAAAAGTGAGTTTCCGCAACGGCTTCTCGAAAGCCGCGAGGTTGATACTCAATGCTTCTTTTGCACCGGTCAGCTTCCAGTTCGTGTTGTTACCGGTTCTATCCCCGGAGTTACCATGCCCTTCAGCATACATTTCAAGCTCCGCCTCTTTCTTCCTCCGTCTCTTCTTCATCTCTCTACCAACGAGGATCAGCCCGAATATGCATACAAAGGAAAACAACAGTCCCATCGCCACGCTACCCGCAACCGATGATGCAGGTTTCCTTCCGTGAGATCTCTGGTGAGCAGACCCGTCTGCATTTGCAGGACCACACCGAGGAAGCGGATAACCACATAAACCAGAATTGTTCAAGAACTTAACCGGGGAAAAAGTCTCGAACTGACCCATCTCAGGAATCGGACCGGATAACAAATTATTCGACAAATCAATCTCCGTAAGCATAGTAAGTGCCGACATAGCCTGAGGGATCCTCCCGTCGAGCTTATTGCTCGAAAGATCAAGAATGTTTAACCCTCTCAGATCACCAACCTCGTCGGGAATAGAACCAGAGATGAAGTTATGACCCAAGTTGAGAATAAACAGATAGGGCATGGAACCGATCTCTTTCGGTATGTATCCAGACAACATGTTGTAAGACATGTCGAGGAACATCATGGAGCCGTTGTTATCAAACGTAGGCGAAGTGTGGCCTTTATACACTCTGGTGAAATTACAAGGGTTCCTCGAAGAAACCCGGTTAAGCTGCTCCCATCTGATTCCTTGAAACTCAAGCAAGTTGCCAGCTCCGTGACACTCTTTATTCATCCCATCGTTTTTTATGTAAACGTACCTCTTCCCGGCGATGAAATTAACAGCGATTTTCCCGGATTGCTTGAACATCTCCGCCGGAATCGTTCCGTTGAAGTAGTTGGTGTTGAGATCGAGCCATATCAAGCTCCGACAGTCGCCTAACTCGGCCGGGATGTTCCCGTAGAAAGAATTGTTGCTTAGCTTGAGGATGGCGAGGCTCTCTAACCGGCCGATCCACCGGGGAATCTGACCGGTTAACCGGTTATTCGACAGAGAAATCCAGTTTAAATTGGTACAGTTGCTTAAACCGGAAGGGATTTCGCCGGTTAAGTAGTTGAAGTCGAGAATGAGAGTCTCTAACGTGTTGACGTACATGAGCTCTTTAGGGATCTCTCCTTGGAGCATATTCAGCCATAGCTTCAGATCTCGGAGCTTCGATAGAGAGCCTAAACTCGACGGGATGGTCCCGGAGAGGTAATTGAAGCTCAGGTGAAGCGAAACCAGCTCCGAGCAGTTGCTCAGCGTCGCCGGAATCTTCCCGGTGAAGCCGTTGTTTTGAAGGTAAAGCTCCCGGAGCGTGGTTTTAGGGCTCCGGCAGAGATTCGGGAGGATCGGACCGGAGAAATTGTTGGAGCTGAGGTCTAGCGTGAGCAGAGAAGCGGAGAGGTTCGTTAAAGACTCCAGCAACTCGCCGGAGAACTCGTTGAAAGAGAGATCGAGCACCTTGAGTCCTCTCATCTTCAGCAACGTATCCATCGGTAACTCGCCGGAGAAGTTGTTGCTCGACAGCACGAGCGACTCCAGAAGGTGGCAAGAGGCTAGGAACGGAGGAACCGTGCCGTGGAATTCGTTCCCGGAGAGATCGAGTCCGGCGAGTGTACCGCACGCGCCGGAGAGAAGCTCCGGGATCTCGCCGGTGAAGTTGTTCTCCGCTAGGGAGAGATACTCGAGGCTTTTGAGCGGCAGTGAAGGGATGGCTCCGGCGAATTGGTTGCCGGAGATGTTTAAGGACTTTAGCTCTGTGCAGGCGGAGATGGCGTTGGAGAAGTCGCCGGAGAATTTGTTAGCGGAGATGTCGAGGTGTTGCAGAGCCGAGCAAGCTCCGAGAGACGGAACCGAAGTGGAGAAGTTGTTGGAGGAGATATCAAGAAACTCGAGGTTCACGCAACGAGAGACGTCCACGTCACCACTTATTTTGTTTCCGCTGACCGCTAAGTGCTTCAGCTCTGTACATCCGTTGGAGAGAATCCACCCGACGACGTTAGCACCGGAGAGAGAGTTCGTGGAGAGATCGAGAACTTCCAAGCTGCTGCTAAGCTTTAGCCCACCTGGAATATTTCCGGGGAAATCGAGGGTGTTGGAGGAGACGTTGAGATGTTTCAGACCGATGCAAGAGCCAAAGCTCGACAAGGTTGATACAGGGCCGGAGATGGTGTTCCTGGATAGATTCAAGCTGGTGAGAGAAGCGGAGCACTTGAAGTCTGAAATGGAGCCGTTGATGTGGGAGTTTGAGAGGGACAGAGACTCTAGTCCGGCGAGAGACAGTAGAGACGAAGCCACAGCACTGAATCCGACATTGAGAGGCTTGGAACTGAGATCAATCGAAGTAACCTTGTCTTCTTTGCAAGTCACGCCGTGGAAGGTACACGGGTTCTTGTCGGGAGACCAATCTGGGAGCAGGTTCTTGTCGGGAAGAACGTTTCTGAAGCTGATAAGCTGATGTATTTCTCTGTACAAAGACTGAGATGGTGAAGAAGCTTGAAGGGAAAGAGAGAAGACGGAGAAAAAGAGAGTCGTTACAAAAAGAAAGAAGCTTGGAAAAATCTTCATTCTCACAGTTTTTAAGACAGATAGAGAAAGGTGTGTGGAAGCATAAAAGATGAATGGGGAATGTAGAGTTTTGGTTCCACCATTAGAGAAGACGTGAAAACTCAGAGAGAGAGAGAGAGAGAGAGAGAGAGAGAGAGAGAGAGAGAGAGAGGGGAGAGTCAAAAGACAGGAGGAGGAGGAGGATGGAAGAAGGTATTTATCAAAGGCTGAAGGGAAGAGAGTGATCACAGCTGTGCACTCACATGTCATGTTTTACCTCTTCTTCTGATTATTATTATTATCTTTTCAATTTCGATAACAGATACAAACAAATAATGCTACCTTTAATTATTGTATTTGTTACAAACAGAAATTATTTAATGCAAGAGGATACAATAAATTAATTAAATTATGGTTTCACAAAATCGTTAGTCTCAAACTTTTTTTCCAAATTAAATGTTAAATAAAATAAATATTTGTCAGTACATGAAAGGTGTTTACTACGTGAGATTAGGAAATGGGATCAAGCCTTCCCCAAGCTATATCCTAGTTACCCTTTTTAATTTCATATTAGGCTTTATTAAATTATGTCTAGATGTTCTACCTCAATGACGTAGCTTGTATCAAACAAAAATAATAATACAAATCTAATCTAATTTTGGGTTGATGTTGGCATCAGGTCTACTTTGATCTTTAAAATTATATAAATACAAAAAAATTATTCGTTGCATTTTGATAGAGATTTCAATTTAGTTCTATTCTAAAATTTTATTTCCTGTTTATTTTTATTATAAGCATTGGGCAAACTTGGTTAAATCTTGATAGTAAATTCATTATGGCTCAGTATGCAATTATTCTTTTATTTACTTTTGTTTACAATATTATTATTTTAAGTTATTTTTATTTCAAAAAGTGTCTTTCTACATTCTATATCATTTTTTATTTAAATAATTGTATATTAAATAAAAATACATAATATATTTAGAATTTTTAAAATTCACATAAAATGTGTTAAAATGAAACTTTTTGCAAAAAAAAAAAATATATTATTTAGAAGAGATAAATATAAAATATCAGCGGCTAAGTATTTCAATAAAACTGGAACATATTATAAAAAAGTTTTAATATGAAAATGGAGTTATGCAATATCAAACCAAAGGTTAAACTCGCAGAATCTAAAGTTAGTGGAATACATATAATTTCTTGTAGCTAAAAGCTGGCAGAACCAAACTTGTAAGAATCTAAAAAAAAATTCTTCATTAATACTCATATACAACAATTCGAGGCATTGAATGTAATTGTTAGAAAAAGTTGTATATGAATTTCATATTGAATATATTAATTAAATGTTTATATTAAAAGTTTTACATGAATTTTACAACAACCACAAATATTTCCGATTCACAGTCCTATCTTGCTCACTTGCACCTGTGTCTGGAAAAAAAGGTGGAGAGATTGTCTCTCTAGCTTTTTACAAAAGAGAATGAACAAAAAACGAGCGTACGTGTGAGCGCGATTGGGACATGAGTGTCAATTAATGGTAGACTCTCTCTTTCTATAAATTATGAATTTCGTTATGACTACAGAAGGCTATTAGTATTAGTATCTACTATTATCTGCTCATTAGTACTCTTATTTAGTCTTTGCCAATTCTTTACTCAATGTCATTAGTCTTTGCTAATTATTTTCTCACTAATTAATTAATTTCTTTTCCTGTCACTTTTAGACCTCTTTCGTTTTTTCTGGCAATTACATAGATGGATAGACGGGAAATCGGCTAATTCCAACATCAACAGAGTCCAGCGGTCCCGATCAGTACATAAACACATAAATTGTGCAAATACATACATGAACACGTAGTTATTTCAAATCTCATACACGAACTAACAAAATTCGATTTTTGCATACATTGACCAATTATCAGTTAGTTAAACATAACGGAATCTGAGCTGTCCATTATATATCGCTTACGTGGCTTTTTACATTTTTAAATAATGAATAAATTAATAAAAAAAATAAAAAAATGGTTAGAGGGGTAGTCGAACCCCGGTTTGCGATATATCCGATGAATCTATTGTGCCAGACCCAACCTATTGTTTATAGTCCCAAATGTTTCCTGTTTATATAGATATTTCATTCACATATTTCTTTTTTTTTTCTTTCCATGTTTGTCTTATCATCCAAATTGTTCCAAAAAAATTCAAAAACTTTTTTGTTCTTTTTTTCCTTTTCTTGTGGAAGAAATCATTTTTTATATATTCGAAAAAATAAAATAAAATAATATATATTATTAAAAAGGGTTACGTACATTGGAGTTGTCTTCTACTTTATTATCTTTTTGTGAATCTCTATTTTTTTAAGATAATATTTACTTTTAATAATCAACTCGATAAACAAAAATTCAAATGTCAATTACAAGCTTAAATTGAACAAAACAAACTAATTCAAATATTGCACGTCTAATTTCGTTCAACTACCACACCGGCGTGTTCCGCTAAACCGATCCATAATCCTTAGTAATATCAATTCCCTTTTTGAACTAGTTCGTTCTCTTGTTGAAATCTCTAATTTGTTCTTGTTTCAATTTTGAGTAAACTTTTTTCCAGTTTCCAGTAATTGTAAGAGAACGTTAGAAACATAAGTGTTTGCAAATAAACTCAAATTCAAACAAGAGGAAATTAGAAATTTCATCAAGGTAACGATCTCTCGATCTCTGTTTCACAAAAATATAGTAAAGGTAGAAACAACTTCAATGTATGTAACCCCTTTTTAATAATATATATTATTATTTTATTTTTTCGAATATATAAAAAGGTTATTTCTTCCACAAAAACAAAAAAAATAAAAATATTTGAATATTTTTTCATTTTGTTTGGATGATTAGTCTCTTTTCTGAACTAGGCCTGGGAATTCGGGGTCCCAATCGGGTTTCGGTTTTATCCAATCGGGTTTCGGTTTTTCGGGTTTATCAAAATCAGTCCCATTCGGATTATATGAAAGTTCGGTTCGGGACCGGTTCGGGTTCTATCGGATTCGGATCGGGGTTAGTAAATCTTCAACGAACCGGTACAACCCAATATACTTTCGGGTTCGGGTCCCAATCGGGTTTAAAAGTACCTGATTTTTACCTATTTTATAACCAAAACATGTGTAAAATCGGTTCTTCAGTTTTAAAATACCTGATTTGTACCTATTTTGTAACCAAAACTTAAGTAAAATCGATTCAAAATAAAGAGCATCAACCGTGATCATTCAAAATCAAACGAAAAGTAATCATATTTACTAATAAAAAGAAAACCAAATAAATAAAAGCATAAAACGAAATTCAAGTTCTCATGAAATGAGAAACATTATTTAACAAAAACAAAATCTAAATCTAAATACTTCAAGATTCAACGGCCATCTTCAACCATCCACCTTCATTTAATAAAACCACCAACCTTCATGTAATAGATAAGTATTTTAGATGTTCAATATTTCTTAGTGTATTTTGGATACATATTAGGAATTGAGATCATGTTTGGTACAAGATCTTTTCGAGGTTTTGAATGTTTTGGGTTCTATCGGATATCCATTTAGATTCGGGTTCGGTTCGGATAATACCCATAACCCGAAATACCACAAAACAAGATCCATTCGGTATTTACGTCGGGTTCGGATCGGTTCGGATTCACTTTTATCGGATCGGATTCGGTTTGGGTTTTCGGATTCGGTTTATTTGCCCAGCCCTATTCTGAACAATTTGGATGATAAAGTCAACCACAAAAAAAAAATATGTGAATGAAATATCCATTAGGTATAAATAGGAAACAATCGAGACTATAAACAATAAGCTTCTTTGGTACAACGGTTTAGCATGCAATGGATATCGCTCAGACCCAGGTTTGATTTCCCACTCTAACCATCTTTTAATTTTTTTTTATTAATTTATTCATTATTTAAAAACGTAAAAAGCCACGTAAGCGGTATATAACGGACAGCTCAGATTCCGTTACGTTTGACTAACGGATAATTGGTCAATGTATGCAAAAACCGAATTTTGTTAGTTCGTGTATGAAATTTGAATTAACTATGTGTTCATGTATGTATTTGCAAAACTTATGTACTGATTGGGACCGCTGGACTCTGTTGATGTATGAATTAGCCGTTTGTTGTTTCACGTAAACTTTTAACTATGTACAAAACACTATGCGCAGCTCTATTTGCTGTATACATGGTCATATACACAATCTTGACAAATGTTTTCTACCCTATACAATCTCTCAGGATATGTAAATATCTTGACTTATAAAGGTGCAAGAGTACACGCATGTCGTTGGGTAATAGCAGTAAACATAACTCTATTGGAGATATACTACTATCACTAATTTTTAGAGAAACATTTCGTATGGAAACAAGTCGCAATCACAGGTTTGGAGTCTTAACCAGTCTTACGATGCCACTTAAATAATAGGCCATGACAAACTTGTAACTTTTATTGAAGATATAACTCTTTTTGGGAAAGTTTATATAAGCACAGTTGCTAAAAAAAAAATCCGACGTGATCTAATACTATATTGGTACAGGTAAGCTTTTTATACAAGCTGAGATGAAAATGTGTTTAGTGATGTATTTATTCCGTAAGTAACATTGTATTCTATAATGTCATCAAAATTAAGGAAAACGCCAAGAGGGCAATGATTTCAATTTCCAAAAGGGACGAAACTGTCCTCCCAGCACTGATTGATTAAGCATTCGTGTGGCGCAACACCTACACTCTCTCTTGGCACGTTAATAACACGCAATAACGAATACGGCGTCGTTTATCTGCACCGAGTTACCACCGTGACGTGTGCTGCATACGCTCACTGGACACGAGTGTGATTGGTGGAAGAGTGTCTATCTAAAGTGTGACTAACATAGACGTTCGTAAATGTTTGAGAGTGTAGTACACTGTGCGAAATGGACCCCCCACCGGGCTGAAACCAATCCCAGCCATTGATCTCATCTCAACGGTCATGGATTAAGCTGATGAATAAATGCTGATTGCTATTTCCTCCTCCTTCTTCCTCGGTAAATCTAATGTAGTGAACCGTACATGTATCTAACAGTAAATCTAGTGACGAAGTTGCAAAATGCCCTTCAACTAGTACATAACAAAAAAGTCTTCTCTTCTTTCCTTTTTACTCACAAGTGCCTTTTTTTTGTTTTTTCTTGAACAAATGCATCTTATTTTTTTCGTATTTTCCCTAAAGAAATCTAACAACAGACAGCTGTGGATGGTTTTTTTTTTTATATATAGAACTAAATATGATTGCAATCGCATAAATTAATCCCGATGAATAGGTAAATTAGAAAAGTAATGTTTGATTACTTACATAGAAACTATTTTGCACAAAAGTAAAATGTAAAAAAGTTTCTTTTTTTTTACAACGTAAAAAAGTTTCTAAAGTTGATTTTTTTTTTTGTTTTTTAATAGTACCCAGCATCATAAAAAAATTATGCCAATAGCATAACATCATTTATATTAAAATCTGTTATGGTGACCAATATAAAACGCAATAATTCCAACTAATTTGTCCCCCCAAAAATGAAGACGAAGAAAATACAATCAGCCGATAACATCTAGTCATCTTACAGAAATATATGGGACCTACTTGGCGATAGAATTTCCTTAATAGGCCCTACCTTGATGGGCTTCGTCTCCTTCTCCATCTATTTTTTTTTTTTCGAAGGATGAACCTTTTTCTTTCACCATCTTCTAAAGACACCAATCAAAATATAAAAATCGGCTTACAAATAAATAAATTTGAACAATTCAGTATCATGATGGATAAATCAGCACTATAGGTCCCACTTGAGCTGAGAAACTACACGTGATAATGTCAGGTTAATGACGTGGCCTAATTTCACACGCTGATATGTTGTCTTTGGACCATCATTCTTTCCCGATTTATGATTTAATTATGTTTTCTCATTGCGAAAAGTGATATAATTATTACTAGTAATCTTTTTGGTGGCGGATAGATTTTAAAATAAATTATGCAGGCAGGTTTAAGTCGATTTTTTCCTTCTGAAAAGCAATAAAGTACTCTGAAACTGTAATAGTTAAATAAATCCTCCAGTTTTGTTGCTAATGATTATAAGTTACTTCTTTATTTTTTTTTTTTATGGGCAACTAGTTATTTCTTTTTGAATAATACTACTTCTGTCTTCTATACGGATGCATTGATGTAATAGAACTAGGTATAATATTTTCTTGCAACTTGAGAGCCAGTGTTATAACGATCTTGTTTTCAAGTCAATCATTGGCCTCGCATCAGCGAGCACCACAGCTTAATAATGGACATCATATAGTGAACATCTATAGAGTAAAACATAACGAAAATTCATTTTCAACTGCAAAAAGATTGACATACAGCAGCAACATTACCTCAACACGAATATCACATAAAGCTTTCAAAATCACCACACGAATGGCTGGATCAAAAGATTTGTACACTTCAGTCTCCCGCCTACAAGATTCAGACAACAATCTCATAAATGATTCCTAAACAGTTACCATAAGATTCAGAAAATTATAATAGAACTAGAACTAGGTATAATAGAAAATTATAATTGAACTAGGTATAATATTTTCTTGCAACTTGAGAGCCAGCTTTATTGAATATCTCTGATGGTTTTTAGATATTCCTCAAACGCATGACAATATGAAACATCACATATTTGTTTGTTCGAAATTATTGAACATTTTCAGTTTTAAATATCTTTTAGTTTGGACTTACGTCTTTGTTTTTTAAGTAAGGATCTACTGTTTGTTAGAATTACATATTATATTTAATTTAAAGCTATTCTGTATTTTTGTACTATTTTGAGATTGTAAATTATTAATATCAGTTGCAGAAAATGTATGCCTTATTGGTGTATCTTATATCTGATGAAATATTTATCAGTATAAGTATATAAAATATTCAATAGATTTAGTGGTAATATAATTGTATATGATGAATTGATGATATATCGTATGTATTCTATATGGAGTATCTATAATTACAGATTACCAAAACTTTTAAATTACATATTGTAACAATTTGAACATTTCATTTTGAATATATATTTCCTTCCAAAAATTATTGGGAAAGACACTTCTGAAAATTAGACAATAGCATACCCATAATCTAAAATTATTTTTAACATTTTTTCCACGTTACATCACAAAATATCTTCTGAAAACTAAAAGAATTAAAAGCTAAATCCGAATAGTTGTAACTTGTGTGTCTGAACTAATCAGTGGTGGTTGATTAGATAACAACAATAATGAGAAAGAATGCAAAGTTATGCAATGGAAGTGGGATAAGCTGGTGGGTGGCTTTACGCGGCAATCTACTCTCTACCTTCCTTTTCCTTTTTCTTTTTTTTTGTTTTTGTTTGAGCAAACCTTTCTTTCTTTTACATAACTTTTAGCTTATACAAAAAAAAGTAATAATTACGTGTTAAGACATATACATTATCAATAACTTGTAATTAATTTTTCTTAGTTTTTAATATTTTCTACAAAGTACGGAGTTTTGCTTTACAAAGCAGTCATCCAGACTATTAATGATAGTTAATCCATAAATATATAATTTTATACGTGAAATTTTGTTATATACGAACATTGACATATCCTATTTACTTGAATTCACCTCTAAAGAAATATTACGGTGACTGAAAGTTTACAATAATAATAATGATATGGTGACATATATACATTGTTGTTGGTTTGGTTTAAATGTTTAGTTTTTTTTTTTGTTTTCGTATACTAGCATGGTAGATGCGCGAAGTTTAGTTATATGATTCGTTAATAAAGTGGGAATATATTAAGTGAATATTTTAAGGTACAAATCGGAGAAATCAAATGTATTTGTATATATATTAGTAGGGCGGGGCAAATAAACCGAACCCGAAAATCCGAACCGAATCAGATCCGATAAAAATGAATCTGAACCAATCCGAACCCGACATATACTGAATGGATCTTGTTTTATGGTATTTCAGGTTATGAGTATTATCTGAACCGAACCCGAACCTAAATGGATATCCGATAGAACCTGAAACATTCAAAATCTCAAAAAAGAACTTGTACCAACTGTGATCTCAATTCCTAATATGTATCCAAAATACTTTAAGATATTATGTATCCAAAATACTTTAAGATATTATTGAATATCTAAAATAATTATCTATTACACGAAGGTTGCTGGTTGAAGGTGGCGGTTAAAGCTTGAAGTTTATAGATTTTGGTTTTGTTTTCATTAAATAATGTTTCTCAGAACTTGATTTACGTTTTATGATTTCATTTATTTGGTTTTCTTTCTATTAATAACTATATTTACCTCTCTTTTGATTTTGAATGATGACATTTGATGTTCTTTTATTATTTTTGAATCAATTTCACTTATGTTTTGGTTAGAAAATAGGTAAAAATCAGGTATTTTAAATCTGAAGAAGCAATTTTACTTATGTTGTGGTTATAAAGTATGAATAAATCAGGTACTTTTAAACCGAAGAACCGATTGAGACTCGAATCCGAAAGTATAACGGGTTATACCGGTTCTTTGAAGATTTACTAACCCCGACCCCAAACCTGATAGAACCCGAACAGAACTTTCATATAACCCGAATATGGCTAATTTTTATAAACCCGAAAAACCGAAATCTGGTTAGACAAAACTGAAACCCGATTGGGACCCCGAATGCCCAGGCCTATATATATTAGATATAAAAGACATTAATAACAGATAATTGGGTCGGTGGGCTGATTATAAACATATAATTGCATAAGCCAAACTGTTCAAGAAAAACGCCTGAGTCTATATTAAAACCCACATAGTAGTAACCCACAAAAATCATAACATAACATATACATCCTGATAATATGCGTAATGATGTCTCTAAATTGCAATCGCAATACATCGTATGCAGTTTGGACTAGATTATAAAATTATTTAATCAATCATTGCAATGAAAATACAACTAAGTTATCATCATAACCTGTTGACCGCCAATCTTAATCTAAATAGCTGGCTTAAATACAAAATCTGTAAAAAAATATCAATTCCTATAACAACAAATGTTTGTTTCCATATTTCATAGACGGATTAAAATATAAAGTATAACCTATATAAATTAATAATCGATAAATTAATAATCTCTATAAATTAATAAATTTTGACAGTCCTAATTTGTGCCGGTTTAAAATTTGACACAAATCGATAAAATAATAAGATAATATTTTTTTAGAAAATTCTATGTAAATATATGGTCCCATTAAAATTATAATTAATAATTTTTATATGTATACATATTTTATATAAGTAAAAACCTATTATTATATTGTTTGTTTTATATTTACAGTGAAATTATCTTTATATTTTCTTAACACTTAATATATTTTTGATGAGATTTAGTAATATTATATCTTAAACCAGATTTAAGTTCTATGCAATATAGATTATATACACCAAATAATATAATAAAATTAATATAAATGTCAAATAGCAATTAATGTCTATACATTATGATCAAATATTTTTCTTGTCTTAGAATAAATATATCTTAAAATAAAAAATCTAAATAAGGAAACTTTTGTAAATTAATATCTCTATAAATTAATAAAATTTCAAAGTCTCAACAATATTAATTTATAAAGGTTCTACTGTATAACATGATGGAATCTAATTACGTGTTTGTATGTGTAAATTAGTACTAGTTCTGGATAATAAATCTAGCAAATATAAATGAAATCATAAATATTTGACAAAATATATAATAAAAGTATGTTCCAAAATAAAATGTTGAGTGTTAATGCAGCGTGATTATAAGTTGAGTTACTGAGATTTGTGAGTCTTGCAAACATCTATAGAACATGCCATGTTTACAGCCAATTCCAAAGATGACGTATATTTAACACATAGTAAGGATTTTAGAATCTTCCAAATCCGTATTCTCATAAGCTGCTCGTATCAACCAAACTCTCACATTGACATATACTTTGTTTATATTTAAGATAACATTTTTGCAATTAATACTATTTCTTAATGCTTAGATATTCTATACACATTTAAAATTGTCTCCTTAAAAAGCAAACCCATTCCAATAAAAATTAAACTTGTGACTCTTTAGATTTTTACAATGTAATTAAGAGTTTTAAATATGATGCAGCATCTTTGTTGGTTTTGTAATTTACTTGCTCAAAGGTCAAGCAAGTGACCTCCCCCCCCCCACCACCACATTGTAGGTATAACAAGGCAGCAGTGCATTAAACAAACTATATAGTAGTCGACTTATGAAAATTAGCATATTATTTCAATCATTTTGCTAGCCTGCTGGATTATCATTTTGCTATGGTTAAGTTTAATATAAGAAATAAATTCATAATTATTAATATATATTTTTGCTGAAAATGAATACTTGCTGCACGTGGAATAATTGAAAGTTTTGTTGGTCAATGGAGAGTGTCCTTTCAAATAAATTTCAATTAATTTTCTAGCTGTTTCCAGCAAAAACATCTAACACCTAATTGATAGGCCAGTTTGATTTGTGTATCAGAATTATATCAGGATCCCAACCCCATATAAAATCAAGAGAATGCACTGCAGGTAATCGAATAATCCGTTCAAAGACATTTAAAATGAAATGTTTACTCGTCTCCAAGTAACATATAATATATATTCATATGCTTCCGGGTAATGGTAGATCATTACAGGGTTGACTTGGTTTAATTGTGAGTCACATTAACATGGGAAAATTCGTGTGGGCTTCCATTAAAATGCCACACATCAAACAATCAAACGTCAAATAACAGGGGCACGTGCGAGTAGAGGTCCCCGTTTAGCACTACATGCACACACGTAAGCAGACTTTCCCGTTTCGGTTGTCTCCACACGCAACGAACTGTTAAACTGAGCTTTACACGTGTGCAACCCCGTTTCCTGTCTTTATTTTCGCGTCTTTTTTTTGTCGTATAGTTTTAAAGAGACGTCAAAAGAAAAAACAAAGAACACTATTTAATCTAAAACCGTATAGCCCGGCGAGAAACATGGTGAGTCCATGTGCTTCAGATAGAATAGTCATTGGAAAAACTTTGTAGTTATATGGTTAGTGATATGTTTAAAAAGATTACGTGAACACCATGATATCTTCAAAATAAATGCAAACAAGACCATCCAAGAAGCCATTATATAATTCCGTTCATTTTGAACGCAGGTATATTTCTTTTAGTATCAATATACATGGACCCAAAAATAAATACCACGTTTTACAAGAAAAACATTGCAAAAGTGGAGAGTGCAGCTGAAAAAAAAAACTTAAAAGATTTTATTATCAGTCGGTATGGATGTGTTTCTTTTGGGAGAAATATTAAAAGAACTAGGCAAAAATTGCAAAAAATATTAAAAGACCAAAAATGGATTAACAACAACAAAAATACAGAAAACAAAGAAAATAAAAATATAATAAATAGAGCCTTTCTCAAAAAAAAAAAATAGTTCTGGAAAATTAAAAAAATTAGAGACCCCTTTGTTTGTAAATAAACCATCTGATACTTTCTAGTGTTGTGTATCTGAGTTTATTGTTTTTTTTTGTTTATATGTCAATGGAAAAATATATAATTAATGGGCCAAAAGATATACAAACAGGTCGAAAATTTTCGCTGCTAGGATTCAATCGAACATAATAATTGCTGAAAATGAAGTAACATGTTTTAATTATCACAGTGTATATGCAAGAAATGATCTTACAAGATTAAAACTTGGCCACATTTTACAAATAATTAAAATAACAATGAGAAGTTTGTCCAACAGCCACCATTGAAACATAGAAAAAAACAAGGAAGATAGTATAAGTGTAATGAGTAGAAAACGTGTATTGTATTGATGTGCCAGGCGGTCTATATATACAAAGTATCGATTCCTATAACTAGTAGGAACTAAAATGTTTAGATAACTCTAACATGAGTTTATCCTTATCTACAAAATCAAATATCATGCCAACGTAAACCAGCTCACAACAAATCCAGACTTGTAGCGTGTGGGAACAGATAAAGAAAATGCCTCGACTATACAGATACCATGTAATGAGTAGAAAGCGTATATTGTATTGATGTACCAAGCGGTCTATATATACAAAGTATCGATTCCTATAACTAGTAGGAACTAGAATGTTTAGATAACTCTAACATGAGTTTATCCTTATCTCTAAGATATCATCCTTATCTCTATAATAAGATCTTAGACATCCAACGAAGGAAGGGAGCTGCATTAGCTCTCAAGCCCGGCGAAAGGCGAAAGCTTTAGATGGCAATTGCGAATGTTTTGAGAAACAAGCCTTAACGTTTATCATCATAGATCTTTTTAGTTACAAACGAGTATACAATAATTAAAAAAAATGAAGTTAATGGATCAGTTCCAAGGAAGGATAAAAGCTGCATTAGCTCTCAAGCCCGGCGAAAGGCGAAAGCTTTAAGCGGCCACTGCGAATTTTCGAGAAACAAGCCTTAATGTTTATCCTCATCAACCGATCACAAATCCCACATAAACAACAAAGATAAGATGATTTAAATAAAACAGCCTCCTAAATAGTCTCGGACATACAAGTAAGGATTATAAAAACATCATAAGCTCTCAAGCCCGGCGAAAGGCGACCCAAAGTTAACAAACAGAGATAGCTTACAAAGCGATACAGATGAATTAACATGTGTTAGACTTTGTTCAGTCTTATCAGCACTAGCAAAATCAAATTCAGCTAAAACAGACATTAAGCCCTCAAAATCTAAAGAACCATATAGAAAACAAATAAACTTTGGGGGGAGGGGGGGAGGGGGAGAGGGGTTATCAGGCAAAGAATTTTAGAGGAGTTATTAAATTTTGAGATTTCTTTGTTATTGGTTTGTGAATTTTTAAAATCTAAATAGAATCCATTGTTATTGGGGTGGTGATTCTTTAAATTCCACTCAAAATCATTTGTTATTGGAAAAGTTTAGTTTTCATTGATTTTAAGATTCTATTAAAATCTGTTGTTATTGCCTATTGTTATCAGGCAAAGAATTTTAGAGGAGTTATTAAATTTTGAGATTTTTTTGTTATTGGTTTGTGAATTTTTAAAATCTAAATATAATCCATTGTTATTGGGGTGGTGATTTTTAAATTCCACTCAAAATCATTTGTTATTGGAAAAGTTTAGTTTTCATTGATTTTAAGATTCTATTAAAATCTGTTGTTATTGCCTATTGGGATGTAAATTTTCTTTGTTTTTACTCATAGTACTCAACTTTGAGAATATCATCTATACCCATAAGATTTTTGAAATCAATGTAATAAAATACACTCACATACAAAAACTCAAATTGAAGAATGAAATAATATACAAATCACAACTTTAACATAATACAATTCACAACTTAAAAAAATAGAAAAAAATATTAAAAATTTAAAATAAAAATTGTAAAAATAGTTTTAAAAAGCACTTTCGAATTAAAAAAAAAAAATTTCAAAATAATAATTCAAATTTAAAACATATATTTCGAAATTATATAAAAAAATATTTTTTATTTTTTATTATTTATATATCTATAAAGTAAGAAGTATAAATTAAATTTTTTGGTCATTTTATTTCTTGATATCTTTTTTGTGACAAACTTTTTTAAAAGTTGTTTAAGAATTGTCTTAATTGAAATGATTTTCTTTCCTTTTTTTCTACCACCATTAATTTCTTACTTTAAAAGTTAATAACAATCAATAGAATTCTATACACAAGTAATGAAATCTATGTAAAAGTATTTGATAAAATTTGGTAAATCTAGTTAACTTGTAAAATCCTCTCAACTATTAAAATCATCAAATTCCACAGAAATTCATGTTCCAATAACCCTCCTTATTAGATTTAAAGCTAATAATATAAAGTTTCAGACATCCAAGGAAGGATAGAAACAGCATTAACTCTCAAGCCTGGTGAAAGGCAAAAAGCTCTTAGGCGGCCACTGCGAATGTTTTTTTTTGAGAAACAAACCTTTCCTATTATCATCATTAACATCCCTAGCTCAGACGATTCATAAGTTAACACAGCAAGAGTACAAGAACTATAGAGTACTGATAAGATGAAACTAAGTTTGTTTTAGGTCTTAGAGACAATAGCGAGGATGAGAAGTATTTATATAAAGAAAGAGGAGGCGTCCGATTATTATTAGGGCTTTCTTCTTACTCACACGAGCTTTCACTAAAACCTATTCGCTCTGTTTCGTTATGTAAGTAGTTTTAGCAAAAAATATTTGTTTCACAATATAAGTTGTTGTCGGAACCCAAAGCAATAAATATACAATATTCCACTTAAAAACATAAAGGTTTTGTCGTTAGTTTTCAATTTTTTTAACACAACTTACAATGTCAGTCAATTAGCATTTACTACTAGTTACTACTAGTTACCAAAAAATCTATTTCTAAATTCACTATAAATACCACCGTAAGTGTTATCTTACTCCATTGGTTTTTGTTTTTGATTTGCTTTCTTCGATCTATTTTTTCTTCATAAAAATATGGATCAAAATGAAGAAAAAAGTCAAAAAGAAAACAAAACAGAAAATGTGGCTCTTCTTCAATTGGAAGTAGATAATACTTCTCGGTCTTTTTCGTCATATATAACTATTTCTCATCGATATGAATTATGTTGTACATATCAACAAACTTGGGTTCGTGAGGTAGACTATTTTTATCCAACATAGAGAAGCAAAAGTGTAACCTACTTGTTATATTGGCTTCCTTCAAATAAGGCTTGATGCTGTTGGTATGACGTCGAATAAGCCCTTCTTTCTTTCGTCTAAATAGTGTTGTAAGACTCACGCCCATAGTCATAGACATTGATCTCAAAGTTGTCCGTTTGCATAATGGAACAGCAGTAACTTGAGTTGGCTCGATTGTGATTCTTTTGCGACCACAATTCTCCGTTCTCCGATGAGATACATTAACTCTTCCAGTATTAGTTGTTGCTTTTGCTTGTCTCCAAATTCTTTGTACGGTTGCAATAGACACCGAGAACTGATGAGAAACTTCTTTTGTTATATTTTTTTCCAACTTTCCCGCAATGCTCTTCTCAAGTAAAGCACCGAAGACCTCGTGCCTTTCTTCATTTGACAAAAATTTCCTGGTTTTTGGTAAATTTGGTTGACTTTGAACAACATCATGTCCTGTTACAAAAATTAATTTAAGAAATAAATAAGGTTAAATGGATAGTAGAATTATGACTGACAACAAAACAACATATACATATTTTAAAACAAAGGAAATAAGATTACGCCAACAATTTTTGACCAGAGCATCACACAAGCCAATAAATGATTAAATATTGAAGAATATAATGGTTTAGTGGTGACCACCACATAAATCTCTTTGACACTGTTCTCTTAGAGAATATAATAAGTAAACACCAATGAGTAACCGAAAAAAATACCTGGACTAATTGGTATATCTTTGTAGCCATTGTTAACGTTTTCTTCTTTTTCTTCTGATGGAATTTCGTTTAAATCAAACAAGATATCGCTCTCATAATTTTGAAACGAAACATTTAAATCAAAATCAGACGCCATAAGAAAGAATGAGTGACCATTCTTGGTTCGAAGCTTAAATAAGCATATTACAAACTGTTCAAAAGTTTTACTTTGGCTCCATCATAAAATTTTGATTTTTTAGTTTAAATTAGTTATACAAAAATTTGGCTCCAAAATGTTGTAAAAAAATTTCTAAAAACTCAACCGTGTGATTGTTAGTATTATTTTTTATTAATTTTATTACTAACAATAATCTCTTTCTAATTAAATGTTGCAGACAAAATGAATGTGTGCAATAAATAAAAAAACGTTTTTATTGTTGCTTTAGAAAAAGTTGAAGTTTCTTAATACCCGCGGTTTTAAGCAAAACTTCTTACGTAACGAAACGGAGGGAGTATTAAAAGGGTTGTTAATTAGAAAACTTAAGTACATACCTAAATGTTAGGTATTCAAAAAGATTAAAGTTTGGCTGCTGCGATTCGAGCCCAGGTCTCCACGGCCACAAAGTGGAATTCTCACCACTAAACTACAGCCACTTTGTTGGTCAATCTTGTTGAACGTAATAGAGGTTTGATACAAAGAAACCTTTTGTATACATCCTCCGTTACTCATCTGTTCTTCACTAAAAAGCCTAACGCTTCACTAATCCTGTTTTAATTACTCCTTAGTCATTTACTCTAGACCAGCCCCCACTAATAGAACCTTTTATTACTCTTAATAATCACACCACTAACTCCAAAAAAATCAGTATAAATTCGATCTATCGCTAGCCCTCTCTGATCGCACAACCAAGAAATTTACAAAAAAAAAACAAAGCCACAGCAATAAAAAAAAGAATGGCTTCAAACACCACTTTCCTCTTCGCCACCGTGGCACTTCTTGGCCTCCTCCTCCTCCAAATCACCACCGTCTCATGCAGAGATCTTCCATCGGAGTCAACCAACATAGCGGCGAGGCTCCAAAGCGGAGGACTAATGGATTGCTGGAACGCATTGTACGAGCTTAAATCATGCACTGACGAGATCGTTCTCTTCTTCCTCAACGGCGAAACCAAACTCGGTGTTAGTTGTTGTGAAGCCGTCGACGTCATTACGACCAGTTGTTGGCCTGCGATGCTCACTTCTCTCGGCTTTACATCTGAGGAAGCTAATGTCCTACGTGGCTTTTGCCAGGATCCAAACTCTAGCGACTCTTCTCCAGCTGCTTCTCCCAAGAAAGCTTGATTGTGATATTATTAATACAAGCAAATGGCTATGAAAAAATCTTTTAATGCTCGTGTTTTGTTTTAGATCCATTTAACTATTATCAAATAAAAGATTTATCAAGTTTTTTTTCTCTAATCAGAAATACTTATTATATCATGAAAAGGAAAACAGAGAGAAATTCTCTGACAACTTAAGGTGACTTGTTTCAGAAGAAACCAGTTCACTAAAACATAACAGTAGAAAACAAAGATAACACCGAACACAACAGAAGCACAAGAAACAAACTCCTCCAGGGTCAACTCTTAGATTCGGCTAAGTCATGGAGGGCTCAAGGAGTTAGCGACGTCGATCACGAACCTGTACCTAACATCAGACTTAGCAAGCCTCTCCATCGCAGTGTTAATCTCATCCATCTTAATCAATTCAATATCTGCCGTTATGTTATGTTTAGCGCAGAATTCAAGCATCTCCTGTGTCTCCTTCATCCCCCCAATGTCACTTCCTCCCACCATTTTCCTTCCTGTTAACAATAAGGGTTTAACTTGTGCAACAAGAAACAAGGGCTTTGTAGAGAAAGTTTCTAGGGTTTTCTTTACCGAGAACAAGAGGGAAGATTGGTAGCTCAAGAGGCTTCTCAGGTAACCCCAAAGTGACGAGCTTTCCATTGACTTTGAGTAAACCAAGCAATGGAAACAAAGCATGTACTGCTGAAACTGTATCGATAATATAGTCCATTGTTCCAATTGCAGCCTAAATTTTCCACAGAAACAAAACATAGGGTTTAACCGGTTAGGATCAGAACCATAGGTTAAAGAGAACTCTTAGTTACCTTCATCTTCTGAGGATCAGATGAGACAAGAAACGAATCAGCACCAAGTCGATTAATGGCTTCGTCTTCTTTACTAGGAGAAGAACTAATCACAGTGACTTTCAAACCAAAGGCTTTACCAATCTTGACAGCAACATGACCAAGCCCACCAAGTCCAGCCACACCCAAATGCTTCCCAGGCTCGGTCATACCATAATACTTCATTGGACTATACACAGTGATTCCAGCACACAGCAAGGGGGCACCCGAATCGCTAGGTAATCCCTCGGGAAACTGCAAGACAAAACGTTGATCGACCACAATGGACTCCGAATATCCACCGTAGGTCTTGGTTCCATCGGATCCTATGGAGTTGTAGGTGAAAGACATTTGGGGACAGTAGTTTTCAAGATCTTGGTTACAAGATTCGCAAGATTGGCAAGAACCAGTGATCACTCCTACTCCTACACGGTCTCCTTCTCTGAATTTAGTCACGTTTTTGCCAACTTTTGTAGCTATTCCAACTATTTCATGCCTAATTAATATATAAATAGGTTATGCCATGTAAATCATTTTTTTTTAAATAGGAGATATTTGTATGACTAATTTGTTTTGTGTTTGATTACCCTGGAACTACAGGATAATACGAGAAGCCCCAGTCGTTTTTGATGGTATGTAAATCAGTGTGGCACACTCCACAATACAAGATCTTCACTGTCACATCATTGTCACCATTGTCTCTGCAAAGTCAGCATCAAACTCTATTATAAACATACCTTCTGTGAATGAGACCAAAAAAAAAAACTATGTAACAGTGAAGCAAGAGACTGATTATGAGAACCTTCTGGAGAAATGGAAAGGAGTGAGTACACCAGATTTGTCTTTGGCAGCCCAACCAAAGGCTTTGTTCGGATGCTCTGTCTCTGGAGATTTCGCCATTTGTTTGAGTGAGTGAGGGAGAGATTGGTTTATGTTGTGTGGTTAGGTTATCTCAAGGGAGTGGTGCATATATGGGCTCTCACATAGGAGAGGAGAGGAAAGTAGCTCGAGCTATTAATAACTCTTTTATTGCTTTCATCAGTATTTTAAGAAACTATTTATTTGTCTCCTCTATTTTTTTAAATCAAATTGCATGAAATTAGGACAGTTATTTAATTTAATTTCTTTGTATGTATAATAATAAGCCATTTTTTGGGTATATCCCAAGTAAAAAATTCTTAGTATCAAAGAAAATTAGAACATGGTTTAGTTATACAAGGATTTTCGTTGATTCGTATGACGTTACTGTGCAAATCTATTTATTTCACTAAGAAATTAGTATTTTTTTTTCCTAAATAATACTAGTATGCTTGCTTTCCTTGTAGTATCATTTATGTCGTTCATGAACCGGTGGTGGTTAGAAGTGGCCGCGTTTATAACTTACAACAAACTATGGATACGTGTAAAAATGGTATTGGCTGTTCTGTACATGTATAAATTGATAGGTTGAAGGCTCGAGAGTTTGGTGGCCTCTTTAAAGGGTTAGTTGTTCCCCAATTAAATGCATGGAATTCGGATCCGTCTTCGGGTTCGAGTCTTTACCCGCACGTTCAATCTCTAAGGCCCATCCCAGTAACGTCACTTTGATGCTATGGCCTATTTGGTGCATGCATCATTTTTAAAGTGGTTGTACAGAGCCCATCGACGCAAAAAACGCATGAACTAAGCTTTTTAAAGCATCTTTCATTCACAATCTTTTTATTGACGAATCGTGTAAATGAATCAAGCGTTTGCATTTGGGAATCTAAGACAGGAACAAACATAAGCTAAACAAAAGAAAAGTGTATTGAGATCCAAGACCGCAAATGCAGAAACTAGCTTGTAAAAAGTTTTGAGCTTATTTCACTGCGCTTCTGACTTCGCCTCTGTTTCTGTTTCTTTCACAGTCGCATCGTCGATCACTTTCTGGCCATGAACGGCCTCTTCGTTCACAACCTTCTGATCATCAGCCAAAGCTGTTTTCAGATCTTTAGTAACGGGTATATTTTCCGGTGTTGTCTTCTCGACCTCTTTCATAGTCTTATCTGCCTTGTCGTATTTAACCAAAAAAAACCCCCACAAACGATATATAAACGATTAACATAATTAAGAATTTAACATCCCAAAAGCTATTACATTATGTTTCTGTTTGTAAATTTTAGTTGACTTACTTGAAGGAACAAGTTGATAAGAGATTTCGCAGCGTCGATCTTCTGATCTTCAAGATGTGAAATCTCAAGCTCCTCTGGCGCCGGAGCTCCGGTTTCCGACAATACTTTTGGCTTTAGTCCACAATTCCCCATATTGCTAGCCTTTAGCTAGCTAGGTATTCTAAATTCTCTTTGTTATATCTCGTTCGAGTTATTACATTAAGAACATGAGCTATTATATAGGCGCGCGCGCGCACACACACACGCATGTTTTGTATGTAGTTTCTATATCATAACCTTATCTCTTTTATTTACTGAAATTTTATTCTTAACTCAGTAGAAATACCTTCTAAATGACTGATTAATGTCAAAGGATATAGACTGTGATTTTATTATTTTCCTTAGTAATAGCTAGTAATTTTCATTAAGCACAGTTGCTTATTTTTTTCCCATTGGTAATATAAACAAGAAGCCCGGCGAAATTAGCGTGGGACGATCTGTCAGTTTGTCTGGTGAGTGTGGGGTTATCGTATATTTCTGTTTTCTAGTGTAACAATACTGTAGTTACATAGTTGGTAGACCAGAAAAAAAAAATAGTAATCAAGTTATAGCTTACATCATTATTATAAATAAACGAGTGCAGGAGTAGACTGCAAGGAAAGTTTGGATTCACAATTATTGGTTGGTAGGGTTTTCAGTTTAAGTATGTTCGTTAGAATTGAGAAAACGACGTCTAATTTGTTCGCTATAAGATGATGATTAGTAGTAGTTTGAGATATTTAATATCCATTCCATGCCCCCAAAAAGTCTAAACTCAAGATAACACAACCGGTCCTATAACTGGCAACAGCAAGTAGAGTAGTCTTAAGCAGCACAGTAACTAGTATCAATCAACCCATGGACGCTTCATGATCAAGACCAATGCAAATGAGAAGAGAAGAGAGGAGAAGCTGAATTTCCATGCAGAAAATCCCCAAAATGTGTGGATACAAATAGCAACAGAAAGATAACTGGAACTTTGAAGCAACATTTCTTGTGAACTATAACAATACATCAACGAAAGAGTTCAAACTAGAAGAAAGTAATATTCTTGTCCATTCATTGTCTGAAAGCAAGTCCTAATAGTTTTGATTATTATTTTTTTGCCTTATATAGAATCCAGCAGACCGGGGGGGGGGGGCC
>NC_027754.1:48048549-48075964 GCF_000695525.1 Brassica oleracea var. oleracea
GGGGGGGGGGGTCACAAAGGCGTGGCAAATCCTATTGCATTGAGTATAAGAAGACATGTCAGAAAAGCAAAGTTTACACAACAAGCACATAAAGAATCTAAGACCAAACATATATATCTAAAAAAATGATTATGTAAAGAGTCATGCTTATTGAGAACCCATATCATCGAAGCCATCCATCTATTAAAATCCCATTTCATACAAAAAGATTGCCATCTAAGAGTTTCAACCCTATTCCATGAAGGAGATTCTAGCTTACTAATCAATAAATCTCCAATTTCACTTTTAATTTCAAAAGCAGTTACAAAAAAAAAACTAGCACAAAGGGCAGAAAATTTAAGGAAAATAAACAAGAAAAAAAGAGATGAAAAATTACCCTCGGAAAGCATGCTCCAACAAGAGGAATCAGCAGCGATGCTTGACCGGAGCCGAGCTGAAGCAACCGCACTGTGAAGCGGAATCATCGTTTCAACGCTTCCCAAAGCCGACAGAACCCTTCAACAATTTGCATTGACAAAAAGTTCCTTACTAAACACAATCTCACAAAAACATGGTTCAGTATTCGAGTGCTCACCTTGAAGCGCGAGGGATGGATGAAGCAAAAGGAGCTGAAGTCGTCGTTGTCGGTTTAAGATTGAGATACTTTTGAGTTACGATCCTCGATCTAGATACTAAATTTCTAGAACCACTCAATAGCGCTGACTTGCAAAGCGATGCCATCTCTCTCTCTCTCGAAGAAGAATCTCAAGGAGGAAACGCTATGAAAATGGACGACGACGACTTCGTGAAGAACATAGCACTAAACCAACCCTACGGCCCAAAGTAGCCCAATAGGCTTCACAATCACTGGCCCATAAGACTTTATTTTTATGGTTATTTCCCCCCCCCCAAAGGTATTACAATTTACATATTTCTCCAAATTGACACAATTTCCCCCAAAGATAATCACCAAATCAAAACTGGTCGTGTTTGATTTATAAATTTCTGGGAATCTTATGAACAAAGATAAACAAATCATAACCACAAAAGAAAAAAGAAAATGTGAAAAAAATATATAGTGTGAGTTCGTTTTTTCGCTATACATCTTTCATACTTCGTCGACTCGACGCGCCACGGCTACTTCCCCTCGTCGACGATCCCGTCATACCTCCGGATCTCGCTAAACCCTCCGCCTGAGACAGAAGGCTACTCGTCCCCGCCGCCACGGGATCAGAAATGCTCTGCCTCCAGCTTCCGAACACTCTTCCGCTGCTCGACGACCCTCGCGAGGATCCTATCGTGCGGAACCTCTCCGACTCGCTGCTGTCCTCCCTCACCACTCTCAGCGGATTCTCCAGCGCCTGCACCACGTGTCTCATCAGCGGACGCCTCGTCGGTTTGGGGTTGAGGCAGGATCTGGCGACGATCGCCATCGCCCAGACTTCTTCCAAGAGGTCTTCGTCGACGAGGAGGGATTGGTCTAGAATGTTTGTGATCGGCTCTTTGTCCTGTGATGAGATGTGGGGGATTATCTCCGTTAGGATCTTTTTGAATTGGGGCTCTTCGCATGAGCTGATTCCGATTTTGCCTGTGATTAGCTCCAGGAGTATCTTCCCGAAGCAGTAGACATCGTATGCGCATGTTGCTGTTGCTGGAGAGTCTGTGGAGAGAGAGATTGTTAGAATATTGAGATTTAAGAATTTAGATTTTTAACATTTGAAGATGATGAACTCACCAGGAACACTTTCTTGAGAAGACCTGAAAGAGAGTGAACAACGAAAGAAGCTTCTTGTTAGATATGTTTAATCTAATTTTAGCTAAGGTGTTCAACTCAGTGTGTTGGAGAGACACTTACTGGGATAGTCTGCTGAGCAAGCGGGCGATTTTCTTTGGACGGCCGTTGTTTTCTTGATGGCAAGCTTTGCTGAAGCTTCCAAGCCTTACTTCAAACTTATCATCCAGGAGAATGCTGCTTGCTTGTACATCTCTTTTAAAACACAGTCACATTGGAGAAAATCAGCATCACTATGAACACATTGTGCTTGTTGGTTTGAATGTAAAGGAATGATGGTGAAATACCTGTGGACTATAGATGGTGAACAGTCGTGATGCAGATAAGAAAGCCCCTCTGCTGCTCCCAATGCGATTTTCAATCTGGTGATCCAATCCAGAGATTTCAATCCGTCGTCAACAAGGGAGCTTGATTTGTAGAACAACGAGCTCGGTAAATCCCTGTTCATCATGTACTTATACACCAGGAGCTTTTGCGTTGTGTTCTTTAAGCATTTGCCTACAAACGGGACTACTCTCGGATGAGCAAACCGGCTGAAGAAATCCAACTCCGTTAGATACGCTTCGTTGCTCTTCATCAACTCCAAGTTGATTCTCTTCACAACGACCTGAACTCCGGTTTCTAGAACTCCCTTGAATAGATCTCCTGATCTTCCTTTCTTGATCAGGTTCGCATCTCCGAACTCCTTTGTGGCATTGAGCAGCTGTTGATAGGTGAATGACGTTCCAAGACTCGCATAGTTTACAGAGACTCCTCCTCTTTCCGAGGGAAGTGTTTCATCAGGAGGCAATGGGCCAACGCCGTTGTGTCTCCCTCTAGGACGTGTACTGGTTGATGACCTGTTTCTTCTACGGACACAGAAGTTCACTGTTATCGGCAACAATATGAGAACGAGCATAACCAAAATAGACCCTCCAACTGCAGCAATTATCACTTTAATCCTGTGGCTTAACCAGGGAGACTCAGGCTTCTTTTCCTGTGCTGGCTGCTGTCCGAAATTGTCGAAACTTAATCCCTTACTGGAGTAAAACGAAGAGCAGTCCGACAATCCTCGTTGGCTCGTTGGCCCCTGAAGACAATTGTTGCTCAAGGAAGCGTTGATGGGCACAAAGTCTGGAACTTTACCTTGGAAATAGTTTCTTGTCAGATCAACAACTCGGAACCTCCTCAGTATAAGTGCGAGATTGCCGTAAAACATGTTCTCTGACATGTTTAGCAATGAGACAGTAGAACCGAAACTGACAGTGGTATTAGGCAGCTCGTTGGAGAATTGATTTCCAGAAAGATCTAGAATCTTTAGGTCTGGTAACGACCATAAGGTAGAAGGTAAAACGGCGGTGAAACCACAGCCTCTGAAGTCAACGATCTGGAGTTTACTCATGAAACTAAACAGATCAGTAGGTAGGGATCCTGAAAGGCGGTTTCCAGCAACTACAAGTGTCTGCAAGTTTCTGAGCTCTTTGAGTTCGGATGGAACCGAACCAGACAGGTCGTTGAAGCTGAGATCAAGTTCAACTAAAGCAGACATATCTCCAAGTGATGGAGGTATGGAGGAGGACAGGGCGTTATGTGATAGATTCAGACGCTGGAGCTTTGAGAGTGCCCCAATACTAGCAGGGATCAAACCATCTACAGAGTTTGAGGAAAGATCAAGAAATGATAGGTTCTGAAGAGACGTAAGAGACAGAGGAATGTTCCCTTGGATTGAGTTATTGGAAAGATCAAGAAACGTGAGGCGTGATAGCCCACTCAAATTTGCAGGGATGGTTCCTGTGATGGAACAAGAGCTAAGGTCCAACACCCGCAAAGTCAACAGGCTGGATCCCAATAAAACAGGGATTGGGCCTGGAAGTGAGAACCTTGAGGCGTTGAAGGAGGCTAAACGGGTGAGACTGACGAGCGAGTCAACTGAGAATTGAGGGTTTTGATTGCCAACCCTTGTTCTTCTGAACCGTGAAATGTTGATATGAGTTACACTACCGTTCTGATCACATCTGACGCCGTTCCAGTTCAGACAAGGATCGCCTTTGACAGGCCAATCTCTGCCTCTGAGCCCCAGAGAAGACCTTAGTACCAAAAGCGCCGATTTCTCAACTGGGGAAGAAGAACTTGTCTGTTGCTCGAGCGTTGACTCTAACAACAAGAGGAGGAAGAAGAAGAAGAGCTGCAAGATTGTCTTCTTCTGATCCGTCATGCTTTCTCTAAACTCTGATGATAAAATCTGAAGACCCTTTAAAGCTTCAACTCCTAAGATTCAATTGGAGAGAATCTTTGCAATTTATTGAGAAACCATCACTCAAAATCAAATATAAAAGGAAACTTTCTTTTTTGGTGACGTTCTATGATTTTTACCAACAAAGATAAAAATAGGTTCTTCTCTCTGTACCCTCTGCGACTTTCTAGCAATTAATGTTCTGTGCTCTTACAGAATCAAAACCCGTTGTTGGTTACCAATCATTTTTTTCTCTCTCTAACTCTTCCATCTTTTTTTCGTCTAGATTTAGAGAGAGAAAGATGTAAAGTCTTTAAAAAAAATACGAAACCAAGTTGAATAATATTTTAATATTGTAGTTTGTTACGGAACTGTTCTGGACAGAGAAAGCTTCATTACTGGTCAAGAACAGCGGCCATTCAGACAACAAAGAGTGTAAGAAGTGAAAAAAGTAAGAAAAAAAATTTAACAAAAAAAGAAGTGAAAAAAGTGAGAGATGGGATCTTTCGTTATATACGCGCTGGCACGTCGTTCCCAAGATTTATGGTTAGATTTTGGATACGACATCGTCTTGATGAGTTTTTGACTCTCAACGATCCCGCCAAGACAGCTTAACGAACTCTCAATATATATCATTTTTTAATATTTTAAAATATTATCCATTTTTTATAGAAATGTTAAAATCAATGATAGAATTCCGAGTAGCTAGAATAATAATTGATTTGATTCTATACATAATTTAATTACAGTTTTTTCGTATTAAATCGCTAAAGATAAGTAATCGTGGCTCTAAAGATAATTAATCAAAAAAAGTCTACGTTCAAGTGACATTGTATTAGTCAGCATTTTCACCCACACCCACAAAAGTCAAACCCAAGATATACAACAATTTGATTGACATTATTGTATGATTGAAGATGCACATTTTGATAACTAACAAGTTAACATCAGTCAAACTTTGGTGCTATTTTTACATGTGACAATAATTCTAATCATATATTCAAACTATCTGAAGTACAAATTGATATTCAATGTTTGCAAAACTGAATTAGATTTGACCTATTACAATATACTTTGTTATATATGGACTAGACTTATCTATTAGTTTATTTCCTTATCTCAATTGTAATAGTTTTCTTTGTATCGATGGGGTTATGATCTTATAGCTTGTATATAAAGAGATTTTGAAGTCATGAATGAATAACATAGAATATTAAATGTAGATATCTTACTTTATGTGTACATAATACATGTGTAAATATCACTTACCATACTTGTATATAAACTCCCTTAACATTCATTCATTAATTAACGAAAGATATGGTTTAAGTTTGTTACACTTTTAGAGAAAAAGCAATTGTTTCCGCCATTTCAACGTCTTCTTGATTTCGCGAGCTTCGATTTCTTTTCATGAGTGTTCCGACAGATTCTCGTTGATTCTCTTTCTCTTTGGATCTCTTTTGTTCGTGATTTTTGGGATTTCATCAGGTGGTGGTTTATATAACTGCAAAATTAACATAAATATGAATGTCAAATAAGTTAACCAATACTACAATGTTTTCACAAATATGTTATCTCGATACATTCTATGCGAATTAAGAAAATTACAAAAGATACTAGTACCGTTTAAAAGACTCAAGATGTACCGTTTCGTAAACGATATGGGCCTAAGCCCATTTAAACGATTAAATTATAAATAGTAGGCCCCATCTTCGCATTTCTTTCGTGCGGTTGACATTTCACAGCGACGGTTATGCATCTTTTAACTGTTACAAGTTCCTCTGGCTCTAACGCCGAGAAGCCGCCACAGAAGAAGAAGAAAGTGCATGGTCCGAGGCCACTGTCGCTGTTACTACTTCCAGATGAATTATCTCTGAACTGCTTAGCACGCGTGCCCCGATGTTACCACCCGTCGGTCTCAATGGTTTCCACAGCATTGAGGCGTCTCATCGCTTCGCCGGCGATTTACGTAGAAAGGTCACTGCTTCGCCGCACGGAGCATGTCCTTTACGTCGCGCTTAGATCTTGCGTTACAGAGACCCCTCGATGGTACACTCTCAACCTCAAACCTTTCGGACAAGCGTATGGAGTGAACCATAGTTTGGTTCCTGTCCCGTCGTTCCCTCCGGTTCCTTCCTGGGGAATGTCCATCTTCACCGTCGGTTCGGAGATTTACGTCATCGGTGGATGCGTCAACGAAAAGATGGTCTCCACTGTGTTTGTCATCGACTGTCCATCTTACACATGTCGCTTCCTCCCTAACATGAAGCAAGCACGCGCCTGCGCCGCCGCGGGAATCGTCGGCGGGAAGTTGTACGTGATCGGAGGTTGCAAACCTCGGTCGTCGAACTGGGTCGAGGCTTTTGATCTAAAGACTCAGACTTGGGAGACTGTGACGGGTTTGAACAAGGTGGAGATGTATGAGAAAATGATCAGGAGTTTCCTGATTGATGATAAGATTTACTTGATGGATCGGAAGAGTAGCTTTGTTTACGATCCAAAAGAAGGGAGGTTGGAGAGGGACCCGTTGTTGAACGGACAGTGGAGTGTGGGTTCTTGCGTGATCGAAGACAAGTTGTACTCGTTTGGTCGGAGGAATACGATATGGGAGTTTGATACTCTCGGGAGGGTGTGGAGGCAAGTGAGGGGTCTTGAAGATCTTCCTGATAAGGCTGAAGGCTCCAAAATGGTGAATTACGGTGGCAAACTTGTGATATTGGTTAACCTTCAAGAGCATTCGACGGAGATTTGGTATACAGAGATTGAGTTGGAAAGGAGGGAAGGAGGAGAGGTTTGGGGGACGATCTTGTTGTCTACTCGTGTGCTGGCTTCGGAAGCTTTTTCTCCCGTTGTACGATCTCTAGCTGTGTCATTTTGAAAATGTATTGCTGCAGGTCTGATCAAGATGAAGATCTAAGGCTATAAACTACTGGATGCTCTATTTTCTTGCCTTTGTTCCTTTGTTGTACTAATATTTGGAAGTTGTTTTATTTATTTACGAATAAGCTATGTGACATTATCGACCATGCTTTTGAATTGTTTGAATTTTAACATGGTCAAAGCTCTACGTGGAGCGAGACTTTGTCTTAGGGGATCTTATAGATTGGATCAACTTCTTGAAGAAAAAATTAAGCCTAACGATGAAGATTTTCCCTTAAGTTTGATATGATTTATTATTTCTACCAGCCAACGAAAATATCAAAGGCCTCATTGTTTCCAAAGATTAATTAACCGGTATAGTTTTCCTTATGATGACATTTTAATTTTTTGTTTTAAATTTCTTTTAATGGAAGCGTTTCGTAAACGATATGGGCCTAAGCCCATTTAAACGATTAAATATAAATAAATACAAGGTTGCTTCCTTGCTTCGCCGTCGCGATCTTACAACGAGGGTTATGCATCTTTCAAGCGTTACAAGTTCCTCCGGCGCTAACGCCGAAGAATCGCCGAAGAAATTGCATGATGATAATGATGCGCCATCGTCGCTGTTACTACTTCCAGATGAAATCTCTTTGAACTGCTTAGCACGCGTGCCTCGATGTTACTACCCGTGGGTTTCTCTGGTCTCCACAACCTTGAGGCGTCTCATCGCTTCGCCGGAGATTTACACAGAGCGTTCAGCACGCCGCCGCACAGAACACGTACTTTACATTGCGCTTAGACCTTACTGTACACGAACCCTTGAATGGTACACTCTCAATCTCATCAAACCTAGTTTCGGACAAGAAGAGATTAAACACCGTTTGGTTCCTGTCCCTTCGTTCCCTTTGGTTCCCTATTGGGGAATGTCTATCGTCGTTGTCGGCTCAGAGATGTACTTCCTCGGTGGAAGCGTCGACGACAGCTTCGTCTCCACTGCGTTTGTCATCGACTGTCCGTCTTACACGTGTCGCTCCCTCCCTAACATGAAGCAAGAACGCGGCTGCGCCGCCGCGGGGATCGTCGACGGGAAGTTGTATGTGATCGGAGGGTGTGACCCTCTGTCTCCGAACTGGGTGGAGGCTTTTGATCTAAAGACTCAAACTTGGGAGACTGTGAGGGGTTTGTCTGACGTGGAGGTGTATGAGAAAACGATCAGGAGCTTCGTGATGGATGATAAGATTTGCATCATGGATCGAGATAGTAGCTTTGTTTACGATCCCAAAGATGGAGTTTTGGAGAGGGACTTGTTGTTGAACAAGCAGTGGAGGGTGGGTTCTTGCGTCATTGATGACAAGCTCTACAGTTTTGACCAGGAGAACATATTATGGGAGTTTGATCCTGTCTCGAGGGTTTGGACCCGAGTGAAGGGTCTTGAAGATCTTCCTGGTGTCCGTGATGTCACTAAGATGGCGAATTGTGGTGGCAAAATTGCGATTTTGTGTAACGTTGAAAAGTGTTCGACGGAGATTTGGTATACGGAGATCGGGTTGGAGAGGAGGGAAGGAGGAGAGGCTTGGGGGACGATCTTGTGGTCTGGTCTTGTGCTTGCTTCGGAAGGTTTTTCTACCATTGTACGATCTCTGTCTGTGTCATTTTGATGCCACACTCCATTGTGCGGGAGGTCACTAGTTACCTTTGGCTTTGAGATACCGATGCATCATTCATCAACTTATATGTTATAATATATGGATTGTTATTTTTATGTTTAAGTTTGAAAATGTATTGGAGCAGCTTGGTCTGATCAAGATGTTGAATTTTCTTGCCCTTGTTTCTTTCTTTTACAAATCTATGGATGTGGTTTTTATTTTATTTTTATCAACAGCTATGTACTTTTGAATTGTTTGAAATTTTAACATGGCCAAGCTCTACGTGGTCTTAGGGCGATATTATAGTAGTGTGCATTCAACTTGTTTATGTGCAAGTTAAGCATAAAGATGAAGATTTCCTCTTAAGAGTTTGGTGCCGGATTAGTTCTACCTAAAATACCTTACACATCGTGCATTATATATAACAAAGGGCTTCACTGTTTTCCAAAGTTATATATATTTTGGGAACTACCAAGAGTAATTAACACAAACTCAAAAGATTGATTATTCACCGTCAGATAGAAAGGTCAAAGACGTTGATAATTTTGATTTACAAAATGACTTGGATAAACAAGAGGAAAGGACATGTGGTATCTTCGAAGCTCACGGGATGAGAAGGAACCAAACTCTTTAATCCGACACTGTCGTTTGAAGAGGCAACTGACTCTCGACTCCTCCCTCGGCCTGCTTCTCAGCCACAGCCTTGGATAATCCAAACATCTGAAAATCAATCCACATAGGTCAGGAGAGAGAGATTTGTCACATAGATAGTATTCAGAGTACGAATCAGAGAACACCAGCGAGACTTTCTTTTGAGAACCAAAACTACAAGAGAGGAACCTTGCTGATGGTCTTCTGGAAACAGGTCTTGTGTTCATCCATGGAGGCATGGATGAACTCATCGATGTGATCTTTGACGTCCTCAAAGAAAGTGGCATCTTCCTTTACCTTCCTCCTACATGAAGCCATGGCTGGTCTCGGAGGAGGGTTTTGTGTTTCATCTTTTGGTGGTGTCTCCATTTTTGCCTGCAAAGTCCATCCCAAAGTAAACACAGAGAAACCCAAGTAGATATAGTGTTCCTAGCAGCAAAACTGAAAATTTATCTATCTTTGGGTATTAATTGCTCAAGCACATCCAAACCAACCGATTCCAACAACAATAAGCAAGGTACGCACCAAGTGTTCGATCAAATGCCAAACAGAAACGAACAAAAAATAAATCAAAATGAAAGTGGAAACTTACAGGTCGACAACGTTGCGGAGATGATTCTGAAAGCTTTTACCTTTATTTCTCTTCCTGCTGCTGCTTCTAGAGTTCTCTGCTAGCCAAAACAATGAGTCTCGATGAATGCATATATAGTCGGTTCGAGAAGAACACGGACCTTGGCTAACAAGGGGTAGAATACGCTGCGTTTTGTACTAAAAAAGGGGCCGACTCTACTAAGATAACTAGGCCTTTACAAGGGCCCAATAAAACCTTGATTACCACCAATGTTGGGACTTGGGAGTTGGAAATAAACACACTCATTTGTATATTATTATGCGACTTAAACACACACAGAAACTGGTGGTTAATCGATGTCTTGCAATGGTATTTGTAAAACAATTTAAGCACAGAGGGTCATGCGAGGTGTTTAGTCCAGTTTGAAGCCGAATTCATTGGTAGAATTATTTGCAAAACAGTAAAGCAACAAAACAAATAATACATACAACGAACAATTTTTTCTCCGAGCTAAAAAAAAGAAAGAAAAAAAAACAAAATTTAGTCCCATCCTGTTTTTTTCTTCTGGTGTGTTTACGTTTACCCATCTAATTGTTACTTGTAGCTGCATAGCAGATCTGTCTGTCAGTAGTCCAAAATGGTTTTCTAACAACAAATTACTTTTTCTTTAGTTAAAGAAAAAAGGGGCCAGGATCACTCCGCACGTGAGCCGCTGCTGGTGCTACTACTCCGTCCACCATATTTCTGCAACACAAACCAAAGAGTTAGTTAGTAAAAATATATAAACCAAGAAAATAAAAAAAGACTTTTAAATGCGAATTAGCCAGATGATGTTTTGACCTGTTTGCCGAAGCTGAAAGGGATGTATTTGTACTTGATCATGTGAGAGATCTGGCGTCTCATGGTGAGAACAAAGAGCAGGATAGGCCAGAAGACAGGAACGTCAAACAGCGAGAAGAATGTCATCACAAACGCAATGCAGAAGGCCTTTGTCATTGAATACCTGGAGAGAGAGAGAGATAGTAAAAGATTGAGACAAGAAAAAGCATTCCTATACCATTTTATCAGGAAAGGGTAAAAGAAGTACCAGAACTTGAACTCGGGGAGACGGCGGATAAAAGGCTTGAACTCATCAGAACCTCTAGTGGGAAGAGAAGGTCCATCAGCAGCCTCGGGATCAACAAGAGGAGACAAGAAGCCGATGAGGAGATTCAAAAGGTAGATTCCAAGACCGTAGGCGATGATGTAGAAGCCCTGGATGTAGAAAACCCTCAAAGAGAAGGCAAGGGCGACGACAAGAGTAGCATAGCAATCCACCGGTAAGTGGGAAGAGGAGTAGTCTTGTCGAGGTAGTGCTGGTATATCCTCCAGGCCTCGTGCGCTTTCTGTTGAACAGGCGTTGCCACACTATCGCCTCCTCCGCTTACGTCCATCTGATCTCATGTGTTGATATTTGAAACCGTACCAAAAACAGTAAGAGCACATCACAAGCATTCACAGAAGCGAAAACAAACTCTCACAGAGCAAAACGTTTCCAAACAAAATCGATCGATCGAAATCTCAGATCATTAAGATTGAAAGGACTTACGGGAGATGATGATGATGATAGAGAATGATGAAAAATGCTGATTGCTTCTCTCTATCCACAAAACCGAGTAGATCTGACCCTAAAACGATTTGATTTTTTCTCTTTTGTTTGGTTTCCTCGGTTGGGTTATTATTTATATATTTTTTATTTACGTAAGAGTGCACCGATAAAGTTAGACACACCCACCATTCAATGTGTTTTATCACAAGTTCTTGTTGCCACTGCTACTCTGTGATGAGAATACAGATCGAGTCATGTTAATCATTGTTAATTTTATGTGTTTCGCGTTTGTTTTTGAATGTGTGAGAATACTATGGAAATAAAGACTTTGACATTCACCAAATCGAAAGATAGATTTTATGTATTCAAAAAGAGACAATAGATACTGCTCCTCGGAAGATCGGCTCGGCTCGTGTGCCACCGGTTGATCTAGCTTAGATGGGTAGCTGACAAAAAAAAAAAAAAAAAAAAAGATAGATATAGATCACTCTTATTATAAAAGCTTAAACTTTGTTTTGGTTCTAAAGACTCCAAACTCTCAAGTAATTTACATAGCAATATACTCTCTCTCTCTCTGTTTTCACTTCAAAAACGTCCGGCTAGATCGTTGGACCAGAGTGTTCAATCAGATCACTCCGCTGTTCATATGACAGTGCCGTCTTTAATGGTGGCCTTTTCCACAACCACAGTGATCCCAGACCTAATGTAGAACCCCTCTTCTGGCCTATCAGCTTCTTGCACATCCTGAAACCAAACCCACAAAAACCCGTTGATAATAATGTTGAATCACTCGGAAGACTTGATCAGCGAAGGCAAAAAAATGTAAATAATCAATAATGAACAAGAAAGCGTACGTCATTGTTCAAGATCATCACGTTCTTCCCGATCTTTGCATTCTTGTCTATGATGCATTTCCTTCAGTGTAACAAAAAGAAGATAAAACATTAGACTTTAGGAACTAAAACCTCTGAGAAGAAGAATGACACAAGGAGACTTACCTGATCTTTGTATCTCTGCCAATGCCAATTGGAACATTGCCTTCCGCCAGTAGAGACGCTATCTCAGACTCGGTTTGGTAACTATCCGCTCCCAGCATCAAAGTATCCTGCATGAGAAGAAGAAAAACACTAGAGTCAGATTTTGAACCCAATAATGTGTCACAACACTATCAAAGCTGAGTAGATTTTTTTTTTTTTTTTTTTTTTACACAGAGACCTGAAGCTCAACACCATAGTCAAGACGTGACCTTTCACCAATGATGGAACGTTGGATGCTGCATTCTCCCAAGAAACATCCGTGTGATATTATCGAATTCACTATCTGCACAAGGGATCAAAGGAACCAAACTCATTGGTGATTCAAGACTTATTATCAATCACAGGCCAAAGAAGAGACTTATTACGCGGCATTTTTCGGTTTTGGTGGGAGGTAGAAACCGAGGAGAAGTGTAGAAAGGTGTATCCTGATCATAAAACTCAAACTTGGGATGCTGCAATAACAACAAGAGAACCAAAAGTTCAGAGACATAAGATCACAAAAGTTAGAGACATTTTTTGAGTATTGATTGAATATCGAACAAACCTCCTCAACGAGAGCAAGATTAGCTTCATAGAAGCTCTTTATAGTTCCAATATCTTCCCAGTAGTCTCTGTAGACGTATCCCTTAACAAAAGACAGTTTTGACTGAATCATTTTCCAATAAAAAAACTCTATGAAATTGTTTAAAACAGAAAAGAGTTTTCTTTTCTTTTTTTCTAACTTGAACATTGTGATCTCTTATAGCTGCAGGAATAATCTCAGAGCCAAAGTCATTGGAACTCGGATATCGCCTTGTCAGAAGCTTCAGCAAAGCTTCGGTTTTGAAACAATAGACTCCCATTGATGCAATGTACGGAGATTTCGCTGCTTCTTGTTGAGACAGTCCAAGCATTGTCGTATCACTTTGCTGCATCCAACATTACAACCGTGTCAAACAACAACAGAACATAATCTTCGTTTTTATTTGGAGATAAAAAAAAGAAAAGATTACCATAGATTTGAGATCGATGCCAGTAGGTTTCTCAGAGAAATGGACCACACGTCCGCTTCGATCAATGTTCACTAGTCCATAATCCGATGCACGACTGAATGAACCAAAGCAAACCAAAGGTTACAAACTCAAAAACCAAAGGAACATCACAATGCTTACAGAAACTAACCTCTCACCCACTGGCGCGCACGAAAGAGTAATATCCGCGTTGCTATCCACATGGTACTATTTAAATGCATAGTGTTTAGAGTTTGTCAGCAAAAAATAGTTTAATAATTTTAAGAGAAACTTTGTTTATTACCTGAACAAAGTCCATATAATTCATTCTGTAGAGATGATCTCCAGACAAGATGATAATATTCTCAATGTTCCTGTTCTTAGCATCCTATATTATTAACAAAAACCAACTAATTCATTCAGACCATTTCAAAGAATCACAAAGTAAATAAGTGATTTCATACCTCAAAAACCCACAGAAACTTTCTAACAGCATCTGCTGTTCCTTGAAACCACTTCTTCCCCGCCTCACCAGGAGTTTGTGTAGCAGCTAGAACCTATGGCCAAACCTTTGCTTAAATATATTTGACTCCGGAGAAAAGAAAGCATATTGTTATATTTTACCTCAACGAAACCATCTCCAAAGTTGATGCCATTCCCAAAATAAGTACGAGCCAAGTGGCGGTTGAGGGAAGCCGAGTTAAACTGAGTGAGCACGAAGATCTTGTTGATGCAACTGTTAATGCAATTACTCATCGGGATGTCGATCATCCTATAGCATCCACCCACAGGAACCTTCCAAAAAAAAATTGAAGAATCAGAAAAAAAAAAAAAAACTTTTCTTTTGATGAGTAATAAATACTAACAGCAGGTGTTGCAGCTCGCTTGGTGAGAGGGAAGAGTTTAGCTCCGTTGCCTCCTCCCAGAATGATTGCAGCCACGTTTTTGGGATCTGCTTTTCTTCTCTCCCCCAACATCGAAGGCTCTAGTCTCTGCAAAACCATAAAAACAATCAAATTTAAGGCAAATCTCTAAAGACAAAAGAGTTATTGATGAGTCTAAATCATTTAACCTACCAAAGCCTCTTTAGTATTCTTTGAAGTAGCAACCGCGTAAGCAACACCTGGCCTCGACGATTTTCGGAAACTGAACTCCTTGGAACTTGAATCTGAAGCAAAAGGTTTAGAGAAGCTTCCTTTGATCTTCTCACCCCAGAATCTGTTCTCTACATTCTTGTAACCGTCTTTGGACAAGACAGTGTTTGTCCCCAAACCCGAATAACAACAAGAATCCATCTGGAATGAAACTGGACAGAATCGTAAAGCTTGTTAGTAAAACAAGTAAAGTGAAACAACACACAAATACTGTAACCAAGTACCAAGCGAGAGTATCTCTTCATCTTTGTGCAGGTAAGTAGGTAACAAAATCTTTTTAAACACAGAAACAACAACAGTTGCCTAAAAAGGAGATTATAACTTTTAAAATGAACCGAACAAGTGTCTGGGTCCGAGTAAGTTATCAGATCACTGGATCACAAAAAAAAAAAAAAAAAAAAACGGAAGGAAACTGACATGTTCATGGCCAAAATTTTCCAAAAAGGAAAGAGTTTTCCGGGGGAAAAAAGAGACCTTTGACCCAGTTCTGAAGAAGAAACTCCATGTAACGTTGTTTAAAAGCGAGAAAAAATCGTATCATGAGAGAATGAATAATAGGAAACCTCCAAAGGTGAAAACTTTATGAAAACCTTACATTTATACATTAACACATCCAGATAGTTAAAAAACGAAACAATCATTAACACAAGACAGAGATATATCTAGAAGAAGATGGAACAGATGAGAGAACTCACCAGAATTTAAAGACCTTATTCGTATTGTCTGGTTTTGATTTAACGTGATATGTCTTTCATGCACCCAAAGGAGAGAACGAGGCGAAGTGATCAGTGAGGAGCTTCCAAAGCTTGATCTCTTATTTATTCTGTATTTTTTTTTTATCTCCTCTCTCTCTCTCTCTGTTCAAAGCAGGAAATTACAGTTTTAATTCATCTTCTGGTTATAATTATTTTTTTTGTTTATGTTTTTGAGTTTGTTGTATTCTCTTATTCCCATTAGAAAAAGGTGCTCAATTCTTAAATTTTATTTTTAGTAAGTAAAAAAACTAAAAATATCTACGCTTCTCGATAGTATCTAAAATATCTGATTTAAATTAGTTATTATTAGAACAATTAGGATACACCACGTTCTCCGTATATATTTATCTAGAAATAAATTTTAAACAATATTGTAGTTTTTGTACAAGTGAATCTTTTATTTGAATTTGAAACAGTAAAATAATAATATCATCTTTCACAAAGATCATGTGAAATGTTACCAAACAAAGGCATAGGTGTCTGTGTCTGACAATGAAGGTCACTGAACCAAAATGAACGACTCTCCTTTCTCCCATACTTTTTGCTTCGGGACATGTGGCGCTCGACAACAATTCTGTCTACTTGTATGTGGGCCCAGGCCCATTCTATTCCCATTGGCCCAGTCTAGAGGTGCGCTATATCGTCCGTACACGTCATATCGCGCCAAAAATGTTATAGTATCTCTATGAGATTTACTCCTATAGTGGTTACAAGTTTTAAGGGAGGATTTGCAATAATAAACGTCTAAGGAGAAAGTTGATTTGTCGAGGGCGATGTTTATGCAAATTGTAATTGTAGGATTAGGTTTTTTATTAGAATAGCAATGGCCCCTTTGATTAACGGGGGAGAAGGCGAGATGGAAGGGCCCATCACGCAAGGATAATGCTTATATGTCGGACAATTATTTTTAAAAATCTACACTCAAGCGTAAGTCCAATTAGCTTAAATATAAACACTAGAAGTCTTTGGTTAGAAGACAAATGTATACAATCTACGTGACCGTGAAACTTATCATTGAACACTTTCATTTCTAAAGGTGTGAGCAACCGAGTCGTACTATATGAACTAACATTTTCTTATTTTATTTATGAACCATTTCTTGCTGAAATTAATTAGCGTTAGGCTCTGGGCGTTCGGTGGTCCGTTCGGTTTCGGTCCGGGTAATTCAGATTTTCAAATTTTCGGATTTTCGGTGTTATGCTCATAAGTACTATTCGGTTTTTACTAATTATCGGATCGGGTTCGGTTCGGTTCCTTCCGGGTTCGGTTCGGATCGGATTTAACCAATGTTTAAAATCGTACAAAAATATATTTTTAAAAACCTCGAAAATTGACCCAAAATTTTTTAAAATATATAAATTATTTACAAATATAATTAAAAATTAGTTAAACTATCTATATTAAATAAAAAGTATTCAAAATAACAAATGAAACAAACTACAAAAATATTTTAAATACTCTAAAATATCTAAATCACCTTAATATATATAAAAACATTAACATATTTAACTAATTTCATATATTTTCGGATCCTAATTCAGATTTCGGTTCGGTTCGGGTTATAACTAAAGTCCAAAGTAGTACTCATAGTCATAAGTCCCATTCAGATATTTTTGTAAAACAGTTTGGATTCGGTTTTTCCACTTCGGGTTAAAGTCGGTACTTTGGGTTGAGTTAAAAACACCCATACCTAATTAGCATATTAGTTATAATTATGTTCAGTTAAGCTATTTCTATTCGGATATTTCGTAAAACTAAGTGCAATTCTCATTCATGATGAATTAAGTTTTTATAAATTGATTGATGCATCAAATCGGAACTGGTGCTTACGAGTTGAAGAAAATGTTACGACGAGGAGCCAATGGATAACTAGAATTTAGCAGTCTCAGTGCAATAAAATATCTCGAAAACAAGATTCTTAACAAGAACCAAACAAAGGAGGTAAGAAAAAAGAAAATCAAAGAGCAAAAACATATTAGGTGTTGGTGGCACGAGTGTAGATCTGCTGACTCGAGTGAGCAGCGACCATCCGGATCACACCTTTGGCCATCAGCTCCCTAATAGCCCTCCTTGCTAGAGACCCGTTAATCTGCATTTATCAACATTCACAGTGTTATAATAATAAATATTGTTTTGAAGTTCTAGACAAGATCGAGACTGATAATTTAATTATCTACTTAGTTATATTGTTGAAGCAACCCAGTAGTAAAATCATATTACTAACTAGGATCATACTAACTAACTTGATTTAGAGACAAGAACTAGTAAAATTAAAGAGACAAGAAGTGGGTAATAAACATACCCTCATACGGTCGGAGAGAATGGAAGGAGTGATGAGCTTGAACTTGGGAGCTTCGGTGAGAAGCTTGTCGTAAGTAGCCTGATCAAACAAGACCATGTTGTTCACCTTCTCCTTTTGCTTTCCCTTGCTCCACTTCTGTTTTTCACAACATTCAACAACAAACAAAATGAAAATCCAATAACAATATCAAAACAATGTTGCCCTCATCATGTGAACAGCTAAATTAAACATCACATTTCACAGAACCTACATGTAGCTGGCATGCATATATATGTATGGAACCAGAGCATGATTGAGAGAAAACGAACCTTCTTCTTCTGCTTCCCTCCTCCGGATTTCGCAGGCTTAGATGACGGCGGCGGAACCTTGTCCTTCTTCGGCGCCTGTAAGATGAAATATAACGATTCAGACGAGAGAAAGAAGAAACATAGATCTGCTTAAAGAGAGTGAGGGAAGAAACGTAGAGATACCATGTTGAGTTAGACGGAGAAGGGAGGAGCTAACGGCGAATTAGAGGTGGTGAAAGAAGAGGAGGAGGAGGCTAAGGTAGAGATCGTTCTAGGGTTTGCTCTTATAACCTCTAGGTTTCCTGAGGTTTCACCTTAATGTGTATGCGGGCTGGGCTGCTTTAATAAAAAGCCCATATTAATGTCTTTTTTGTTCAACTGAAGCCCATATAATCTTTAGATTGTCTTGTTGTACTTTGATAAAGGAGAAACAAGAAGGGAAATTTGCCCCTGTAACTGCCAAAAAAAAAAAATGAGACGATAATTAATAAACATTTTCGATGGACTTACCTTCTACGTGGTAAATGGTAATCTATTATTCGTAGTATCGAACACATTGACTAAACCAATAAAACATCGACTGTAAATAAGTTGTATGTCCTCTCCCGGGCCGATCGGATAGCCGATAGGATTTATCAAGAAAAAAAAATTGTATGTCTAAACATGGTTATAATTCACATTTTATTTGACCAAAAGACTTCACAATAAATATTCGCTGCCACGGAATAATAATGACCAAAAACAAATATTTTTTTAAACGTTGTATATGTATTATGCTATTACAAATTTGGAAAAATATTACAAACGATTTTATGGCCGACAATTCTACATAATTTATGAAAATTCACATATGAGGGTAAAAAACAAAGATTTAGTATGTAGATAATTGGGCGATATATGTGATCTTCTTCTTTTTCTTTGAGCAACTTATATGATCTTCTTTCTACTGGCATTAATAGGACAAGTTATGAACGATCCGATCAAAATCCGAAGACACGTTACACTTGTGGATGTCATGAAACAACGAAGACACCACCAATAATGAATTCTCCTCTTAAACTTTTTGATAAAGGAACTGAAGCTTTTGTCAAAGTGTATCCAATAATGAAAATTTTAAATTTGAAATCATGAGTCTCTGCTTTTGGTTAGAAAGAGACAAGACACTAAAGAAACAACAAAGGTTTTTTTGACCTACAAGCCACTTCTCCATCTCTTAATGAAGAAGTAATTGCAACTTATATTTTTATTTATTTCTCAATTTCCTCACATGACATCTGGTGGAATGTATATTAAGTGCTGATATTTTTGTTATACGATATTAATTCTGTTCATGAAAGTAAAATTTTTTAGATTTATTTTTTGTTCCAAAATGATAAATTTTCTAAAATTTTAAGGTACTTTTAGTAATTAACGTTGAAAAATTGCATACTTTTGAGAAACATTAATTGAAAATATTTGAATTGGTTGAATACTATTAATTGATATTTATTGGAAAATGTATAGTAAAATAAATAATAAATTCAATTGTAAAAAATTAATTATTTTTTTAATATACGTGAATACTCTAGAAAATCCTTCTTTTGGGAACAGAGTGAGTATGAGTTAACCCACGAGACAAACACATCATATATAAAGTTCATATTGGCCATAATATATACAAGTCTAGCCTAATATATAACCGAAAAATATGCGTATTTCTAATTCATAATATATATCCCACAACAAATTAGATAATAATTTGTTACGGCATAGTGTCACAGTGGGCATGCTTTGTTGTACTGATTATTCAAGTCCTAAAAACTTTTACAATAAAGTTTATGAATATCAACTAATAAATACTACGTGCTACAAGTAATTTTCACATATCAATTCACGGTAGCTGCTTTAATGGACTAGTAAATTAAATACAAAATGGACTAAGTCACTAACATAGTGCGAGGCTTGCTTTTGTTTTGTTTCAATCAAAAGTAATACAAGTATTGATTTTAATCTAATATTTTTTTGCTGGAAAAAAATCTCAAATATTTCCTTCTGCCTTTTAGAGTCTAGTAGGATATAACCAATGACAATTTTCCACAGCTGATTAATCTATTGTATATAAGATTTTTGTAACAAGCAATTACTAAGCAGTTGTAAGTAAGAAGCTCTTCTAAGAAGTGAATTTTGTAATTAACATGCTCTTAATCTTCTCCTATAGTTATCAATTCCTAGTGATCGTTTTAACTAACCATGCATGGGTATAAAATTTCTTTTATTTTAGAGAAGAAAATCTTATGAAGCTGTGCAGGATTTCCTGTAAAGAGAATTTATACCACGTTTAACATTTAATGAATGCAAAAAACAATAGTAAAACCGCGTTTTGTTAGAATGCAATACATTTAAATTTACTGTTTGTTCTTGAGTTGTAGTATCAGCTTATTTATTAAAAAATTGCTGAAAGAAATTATCAAGCGCACTGAGTGGACACTATATAAATACTCACATAGATCAAAGCTCAATTCTCTCAAGAAACAAAGTAAAGAAAGAAAAGAAAAAAAGAATAAAGAAAAAAACATATTCTCCTCAGAGTAGATTCTCAACTTCTCTACATGAATCTAAACTGAGAATACAAATTGGTCTCTTCTTCTCATAGAGATCAAACCTTCTCTGTTAGTTTTTGTTTGCTTGTTCGGTTCTTCTCGTCACAAATATGGATTCTTTTACCACTCAGAAAACTAAACCAAGAAAGACAAAGAGGCTTGCCAAAAAGTCTCGTGTTCAGATAATCTTGGATATCGTTTCTCGGGCGATCGAGACAATTGTTGTTCTGGTTACGGTTTCTAAGCTCTGCTACCAGCTCGTTGTGACGTTTCATGATTCTGGTGTCGCTGCGGTTATTCTCGCAAACCGTAATCTCGCGTTTCTTGTAGGAAACGCGATAGTCATCACTCTAATCGCGAATTCCGGCCTTCTCTGGAATCAAGAAGCTGTTTCGAAGTACAAAAGCAACGATCTTTACGTGGAGTTTGTTCGTGAGAGCTCAAGGAAAGAACGAGTTCAACGGTCCGAGATGAGAAACAGAGCAAAACAGAGCGAAGCAGAGAAGGAGGCTAGACAGAGCATAACCGAAACAAGACCAAAACAGAGTGAAGCGGAGGAAGAAATACAGAGCATAACTGAGAACGTAGCGAAACAGAGCATTTCTGAGACGAGAGTGAAAAGAAGCATAACAAAACAGAGCACTTCGGTGAAGAAGATGGAGAAACAAAGCATAGTTGAGCATCAGGAGACAACTGTGATCAAGAATATGGAGAAACAGAGTTTGTCTGAGGAGAGGCAGCAAATTCAAAGTTACCAACGAAGTAAGTCAGAGAATATGGAGGGTTTAAAGAAGAGTTATTGTGGAAGATTAAGGAGATCGGAGACGGATGCGTCTTCTGAAAGAATTGATTCCGACGACGAACTCCGATTCAAGATCGAGTCTTTCATTGCCAAGCAGAGGAGAAATCAGAATGATGATTAGTTTTGTGTCTATTTAGATTTTTAAAACTGCAACCAAATAACGATAGTTTTTTGCAAATACCCTTCACGTTAAATTATCATGTTACGTTGCGGATTAGCTTTGTGTTACCTTTGGAAAACTAAACAGAGTATTTTTTTTTTCAACTATCGCCATGTGGTAGGTGAACCATTTTCAACAAGGTGTGCGTAGAGAATAACTATTTAGTTTCGTGGAGGTAGATACTTGTGTGTTTTTTTTCAAAACAAATATTTCTAACTCAAAACAATTTTTTTTTATCTTTTCAAATCTGGCATATATGACCAAATTTAGACTAATTTTTAAAAATTATTTTGACAGAAATATCAGTAACTAAAATGATTTCTCTAATATAAGAGTCAAGCCAAAAAATTAATAGCAAAAAAGAAAAAGCTAATTTTATGCAATAATATTCAAGAGAAGGTAAAACCTTGTCAATGCTCTCTCTCTCTAGATGTCTGAGCATGAGAGAGTTATGTCGATCTCTCTCTCTCTTCTTATTTCCTTGGTTTTTCTTTTAATCAGCAGGTAAAAAAAAAAGGTGTTAAATGTTTTTTTTTTTTTTTCTCACCTAAACACTTTGAATCTCACGGTTATGGAATCAAATCTTGCGACTGATCATACATATTTTCTTTGGATTTGTAGTCTTTAATCACACAGAACGTGAGATTTATGATATTTTTGGCTTATATTAACTATCATAAGGTTAGGAAAATTGTTTATCGTAATATGTTTGGAGATGAATGTAACATGTTCCATGACATTAACATCTACAAGAAGAATGTAACATGTCCACCGATTCAACAGGAATTTAATCATGGCGGATACAATAGTTGCTCATACTGATCAACAAAATAACCTGGGTAAGGTGAAGAAATTAACAATCTTTTTTGAAATCCAGACATGTTTTTTTTTACAAGCAAGATGAATGTTGCAGATGTTGATTTTGGTTTAGCTCAAAACCGGGGTTACTGGTATAAATAATTCTATTGAACCGTGTAAACTTTCAAATTTCAGAATTGTTGTACCGGGATGTGAATCCGTTGTTGGAGAGGAAATGGTACGTATACGGAGTAGTGATGGCACTATTGATGTGGATAGTGGGAGTCATGAGGCTAACCAAGAACATGCCAAGGAGACTCGCCAAGGCGAATGTGTACCCAGACGGAGTGAGGGTTATGCCGACGCAGGAGTATATGGCGATGGCGAAGAAGATGGCAGATCTTGAGGAGAAATACGATTCCGTGGATGCTCAGGTTGTGGTTTCTCGGGAGAAGGAGAAGGTTCTCGACGCTGCACTTGGTTGTGTTGACCAGCTTCAGCTTCAGTTGTCCGAAACCAAGAAGGTGAAGGCGAAGCTCTTTTTCTCTCTCTTTCTCTCCCTGTTTTCTTGTTCTGTTTCGTGATCGCTACTATATGTGTAAATTAGGCGCTGGACGAGATAATGACGAGGCAACATCAGATGATGGCATTCGTCGACAAGAAAAAGAAAAAGAAGAGGAAGGTAAGAAGAAGAACACATTAAACTACAGCACCCTTTTTTTTTTAACGAAAAACTATAGCACCTTAAAAGATTGATTATATCCGAATACTTATCTACTTTTTTTTTGCATTTGCAGTTCTTACTGAAAGGCTGCTTCGGTGGAGTATCTTCAGCCTCCAGCTTGTAAAATAAGCTTTAGAAGTCTCGTCTTGTCTCTGCTTAGGACTCTCTCTTTCTCTGTAATTGTTGCATGATTGTTCCCATTTCTTCCTCAGTTGTTTTGTTGATAGAAAACTTATAAATGAGCAATTTGTCATGATCATCAACATAAAAGAGAGAGAACTCTACTCTCTTAGGAAAAACAAAAGAATCACTCATCTTAATGCAACAGATTACTAATTTGTTTATACATATGGTCGTTACATATCACTTTTATAAGAATTCCAAAACTCATCATCATCATCTCCCTCATTATCCTCACATTCATCTCGTCCGTTATTCTCAATATCCCCACCGTCCGGTTCCTTAACGCCAGCTACTCCATCACCCGTCTCCTCAGACTTCGCAAGCTCCTCCTACACCACATCAAATACATACATCATTTTAGCTTCTTCTGAATGAAAAAAAATTAACAGACTTTGGCGCCAACTTGAAGAAGAATATATCCGAATGCTTACATTCTCAGGAACATCAGTAGTTGTCTCTGCCTCTTCTCCATCTTCTGCTTCCCTTTCAGCTGCAGCTTCTTGCTGAAGAAGCTTCTTAATCAAAGTATGGAAATGAGTAATATCTACAGGAAGAAACACACAAAACGTTCTAATTTCTCCTCTCGCTCAACCAAGAAACTACACAGAGAGAGAGAAAGGATCTATCACGTTTCGAGCGAGTTGATAATGCATCGCTAAGCTTCAATGGATTCCTTCGTTCTTCCAATTTAAACTTGAGTTTGATCTGTTGACACGTTCTATCAGGAAACAATTGTTGTACCATCGATAGATTGCCCCCAAACTCTTGAATTCGCTTTAGACCAAACAGAAAAACACAAGAAAGATCTTATAACGATTGTGAACAAAAACAATATATCTTCAGCAAAAAAAACACCCACATTTAAATAACCAGTGAGATCAAAGTTGATTACCTCATAGAAGAGTTCTGTATCTTGCTTTGACCATCTAGTTCTGGGAGTCTTTTTCATATACGTTTGATAGTTCACCGGTGAGTCTGGTTTAACAACGTTATTTTCTTGATTTTCAGTCTCCGCCATACCAAATTCATCTTCTGCGTCAAAACCTTGTGAATAATAATGGTTATCCTCCGATGCGTTCGTATTACTGCACATAACATACACTCCATCAGATGAAGAATACAAACTAAAACATTCTTGATTTTATCATCTCCCACTTTCAATCTTCTCAGAGATGAATGAATTATAGTGTACCTTTCTTGGGTTGGCGGCACAACAGGAGCTCCCTTTGCTTCCTTTTTCTGTATATTAACAAGAAGGAAAGATGAGGATCCAAGCAAAACAGAGCTCAAATGAAAGCATGTATTTAAATAAAACCTCCATCCATTCTCTATATTCAACAAGGCGAAGCATATCTTTAATGGGCAGAAATTTGATTTCATCATCCGGAGTTTCAAGCAATTCCTTCTCCACTAGACCAAAACATGAAAACAGTTTGTCAGAAACTAGATTATAATTTCTGTTGTAGAGAATTTGGTTCAGCTAGTTTACATGTTCTGTTTCTTTTCCAACGACTTGAATGCTTGAACTTCTTCTTCTGAGGAGTCTCGCTAGACTTATTTGGTTCTTCTTCACTAGTGGTTTTCTGCTTTCTAGCTCTCTTCGATTTTCCCTTTTTGCTTTCTCTTCCTGACCGTGTTGCTTCTTCTTCTACTGTAGTCCCCAACCCATTTCCTTCTTCTCCTATAACATGATCTTCGTGTTCCTCTCCGCCAGGAACCTGATCAAAAGTATTAAAAAAGCGGAGCCAACTCAAAACAGTGCGCCTGGAAAAGCTAAACCCAATTTGTCAAAACATTCTTTCTTACCGTATTCGTCGCAGTGACCATAACCTTAGACTGGTTAGCAGCCGTTGGATAATCAACAGAGTAATGAGACTCAGGTTCTTCAATCACAGCGTCTTGCAATCTAGGCTTTGGTTGGATCTTTCCACTATGTTGCTCTGCACAAGTACAACATTATGTTTCGGTCACTAGATATATTTGACAGAATCAAAGCATATGAATTTCAATATTCAGTGCTTTAAAATTACCATATGCAGCGGTGATGCCTTCCTCCTGTATAATATTAAGAGTCTCCATGTTCCAATGGCACTCGTCATCCTGTAACAAATTTTTAAAACTTGAAAAATAATAAGTAAACTTAGAGTAGAAGAAGTGGGACATCAGCATAAAAAGAGTATTCTCACACATACCCCTGTTTGCATACTTTGAGTAACAAAATCTCCAAACGTTGCAGAATCTAGACTTTTGGGATCATCAGGAGGATTTGCAGGTGCCGCCTCTGTGCCATTATCACATTTCTTTCCCTCGGAATTTACGTTAGAACAAGGACGAAGAACAGAAAGCCCTTGTGAGAATACATTCTGAAAGAAAGAAGAAAAAACGTTTTGCATAATGAGAAAACACGTAGCAGAGACGTTAAAAAGCAATTTAAAAGGTAGAGAGAAAGCGACCTTACCTCTTTAGAGATTGGTACAACGGTGGATTGGTTAATGAGTTCACTATCAGGGACAACAGTTGAAACATCTGCAAAACAGAATCCCAAATCTTTAAGATATTTTTGAAAACAACATATAAAATACAAGTTGGCTGAAAGAGGGAAGAAACCATCAAGAGAAACAGGATCTTGGCTTTGTGTTGCTGAGAGCATTTCACTGGGAAGAAGGGTAGAGAGTGTTGTTGGTTGGGAGGTTGAAAGAGAGAGTTGCTTCTTCTTGGGCTGTGGTCTACCTTTCGGTTTAAACTTTGCACCAGCCCTAGCTATTCCTAAATCCCAAATCCATATGTTTCAGCCAAATGATTTTAATCCAAATAAAAAAAAGAGAGTAGTGAAACTAATCAAAGTGGATAAAGGAAATAAAAAGCAATTACCAGCTGGTGCAGCAGGAGGTTGATCATCGAAGTCTAAATCCATAAGACTTTGACTTGTCCCTTTTCGACACAAAAAACAGATAAAGCCACCAAAAACAAGATCAGTGACACACGGCAAAAATGTTGTTTCCTCAATCAGCATCGACGAGAAAATGAAAACAAAAGCTTCTCCACCACCGAAACTAACTAACCAAATGGAAAAAGGAGGCAACTTTACAGCGGACCTGCAAAAATCGGATTCCAAGAGGAAAAGAAAAACAAAATGAGTCCAGAAACAAACACAAATGTCGATCACTCTGGTCGAATAAGAAAGAGTAGACGAAAACCAGAAATCGGATATTCGTTAATGAACTTACGGGGTGGGTCGCCGGAGAAATTCTGAGTCTGGATAAGATTAGGGTTTTAGGAGTGAAGAAGATGAACAAGGAGAGAGAAGCAAGGGCGATGAGATTGATTTACTAAACGCCGTCGTTTCGAAACAGAACCTGCCCACTTAAAAACCCGCGAAACTTTTAACAATATAAGGCGGACGGATTTGAGGCTCCTTGTCGTTATTAATGGGCTTAAATGAGAGGTCCACTCTACAACGTAAGGCCCAAATCGATACTTGGTGACACGTGGTTCACTTAATTTACTCATTTTCTCCACAACTAGTGCGTCTTGTGAACTGGCCAAAATCGGAAGAGGGTTGCGGAAGCTCGGAAACATTTTCCAGGTGAGCTAATAGTCATATAACCAATGTAAAAGTGTAATATTATCTAACATAACAAAGAGTGAAACACTCTGTCTCTTTTTTTACTTCCCTGTTGGCTTCTTCACAGATCTCCCAGGTCGCGTGTCATGTAAGATACCGAGACAAGGACATGGTTTCCTTCGTGTGTTTTATAAAATTGCCCCCTCGAATATTATTAAAGTTTCAAATTTGGAATTATAGTATAGTTTGGGTTCTAAACGGCCCCAGCTAACGACGTCATTACTCACCGTAAGTCACTTCTAGCTCTGATGGCGTCACAACACCCACAAGGCACTTAACCGAACCGGTTTAACTTGGTAAAAGGGTTTAATTTTGTAAACGACGGTATGATTTGATTTGATGAACATCAATAAGAAACGAAATAATTTGGTATGGTTTTGGGCCTTGTAAACCGGATAATTAACGGCGTGAAATAAAGCGTCGGGAAAAGACTTTATATTCGTCGCTTTCCCCTCTCATCCCTTTTGCTCTCAGTCTCTCTCTCTAAAAAGAGAAGAGGAACAAAGCAAAGCCCTCGCTCGCGAGCATCATCGCAGCAGTACTCATCAATTTTTTCTCGCTTTCTCAGTCTTAACAGAAGCGAAAGTGTCGTCTTCCTCTTCTCCGGCGACGTTTTAAAACTTCCGGGAGCAGGTTCGATTGTTGTAACTCTCTCTCTGAGCAACTGTTTTGCTTAATTTGTGGTATTGATTTATTAGGGATTTCGTTTCTATGGGGGG
>NC_027754.1:48076041-48091138 GCF_000695525.1 Brassica oleracea var. oleracea
GGGCTCATATGAACATGGCTTGCAGATTTTGGGGCCTTAATCTCGGATCTGTTTATCCATGTCAGTTGAGTTGAGTTGAGTGATTTATTGATTCCTTTTTTTATAAAAAAAAAATTAATGGATGAATGTGTAATTTTATAGGGGGGGATTATCTTACTCTGTGATGTTTGATTCTTGTGTTTGCTCAGCAGCTTGAATTCCTGAAGCTTCGTAATCATGTCTTTGTTTCTTAGTATTTTTTTGAAGCTAAGAGCGGGATTGTCAGTTGCATATAGTTGCGAGTTCAGAGATGGGGAATGCATGTTGTGTTGCTGCTCGTGACAAAATGGTCCTCGTCGTGCCTCCTAACTCATCAGCTGCTGAGACTGAGAGGAGGAGGCCTTGGAGTTTCCGCTGGGATAATAATAATAATAATAATAATAATAGAGGAGGAGGAGGAGGACGTGTTGCTGGTGAAGATTCCTCTCTTACTTGGTTATCCGATGGTATTAGTCGTAACGATGGCTCTGACTTCAAATTTGAATCTCCTTTTGTGTCTTCTCATGGCTCCCCCCCTAGTTTACATAGCTTTCAGACTCAGACACTGCTCAAATCTCCCCCCCTCAGGTAATTCATTTCTGCTCCTTCAGTATATATTCTTCATCTTGGAATTGAGTGAAACACATGTATGGTGCTATTCACTTGGGACTTTAAAAGATTTTTCTTCAGACCGTGTTAAAATGTCTCTCTCAGTTCATGATGAACATAAGAAAGACTAGTCTATAATTATTGATACGAGTTTTCTGTTTGCTTCTTGCTTTGCCTATGCATCTATTTTCTTGATCACGATGTTCCTTATTATTGTGGCAGATCTATCATTTCCAAGATGTTCTTCCATGAATACTGTCTTCGAGCAGGTAAAGCCTGTTTCATCACTTCCTCTCATATCTTATAAGTTTTACCTTTGTTGATGCATAACCTCTCTTTCTCATTTTTATTTTTATCTCTCACACAGAAAGAAAATGTTTCAACAGAAGCTGCACCACCTTCATATCCACCTCCTCCACGATTGTCTCTTTCACTGGCTTCCCAACCATCTTCTTTCCCACCTTCACCACTTCCTTCCCACCCTGCAAGTTCATCCACACTTCAGCTGACACAGTCCCCTCGTCTATCAAAGCAACTCTCAGATGGTCAGATCTATGGAATTAACTCACTAAGCAGAAGCTCACCAACTGAAGAGAGGCTGGGAACTCCTTTCAGATATGATTCTTCTCAGAGTCGACCATCGGAAGGTTGGTCACAGCAAGCCTTTTCTGAAATGATGTCATCTTCTCGCTGCAACGAGCCTTTGTCTTATGATAATGGCTGCTTTGGCCTTGAACGTGACAAGATTGACCATCATAGCAACCGAATGTCCAATCATCAGAAGCAAACCTGTGGTGCATGCGCTAGACCCTTGTCAGAGAAATCCTTGTGGAGCAGCCAAAATATCTTTATGACCAATGAGCTCTCTGTGTCTGCATTTCTAGCTTGTGGGCATGTCTATCATGGTGAGTGTTTAGAGCAGATGACGCCAGAAATCGATAAGTTCGACCCATCATGCCCAATCTGTACATTGGGGGAGAAGAAAACAGCGATGCTGTCAGAGAAAGCATTGAAAGTGGAGATGAATTTGAAAGCTAAAAGACTCAGAAACAGAGTTTTGGACAGTGATTTTGAGTGCAACGATTTTGTAATGTTTGATCAGAGCCACATGGCTTCAGCAGCCGAGAGCCCTAAACTGGTATCGAGTTCGAGCGTCAAGAGCTATTCCGCAAAGCCTTTCTTGGCTCGACATTTCTCTTTTGGGTCCAGAGGTAACAGTAAATCCACTAAAGATGATCTTCCTGTCAGAAAGAAAGGCTTCTTCTGGACCAAATCCATCAAAATATGAACTTGTAAGCTGCTCTCTCTCTCTCTATATATATATATAGCTTAGTGAATTACAAGTTAGAGATTGATTGTGTTTGTGTTATTTCAGATTTTGCGTTGCTCTGTGAAGCGTAGAACTCGACACACACACGGACACGGTACCATTCATTTAAGACAAGCTATTTGTAGTTGCACATTGTCCTCATTGTTTTTTTTTTATAAATTGGTTACTTAATTTTCACACTTGTAAAGTTACAAATTTAGAATACAGGATTGGGTTGAAAACAACATTGAATCACTAGTCTATAAATTATTCTGGATGTGCATAGACTTGGACATGTTTTGTATTACATCTACTGGTGAGACTTCACCTCAGTCAAACCTCTCTCTGTAACCATTTGACTTGTTTCTCCTTATCATTGCTGCTCGTTATCATAACATATGGATGGAGTAACAAAGCATTGGAGTCACCGCACCTGAATGGCAGTGAAAAGCTTTCGCTGGTACGTTGATTAGTCTACTTTATGTTTCTTCATCACTTTCTTGCTTCAGGACGATCGTTTGGGACTACTTCGTTCATATATACTTGTTTGATAACCAAACTGATAGTGATCTGGTTAGAGTTTTTATTCTAGTTTTCTTTTTTAGTTTTCCTGAAATAGGAAACCATACTTATTTTATTTTTGGCGTTGTCTCTAAATTTTCTACATAACAGAATTAGTAGTTTGCTAAATATAAACCATTGAATATGATTGATGATCATACCCTCCACCAAATAACAACATACTCCCAAAAAACTGGCCACACATATAACAACTCACCCTTTCTCTCTTTGATGATCTTTGTTTTGTCTGGCTCTTTTCTTCAACCACACGCTATCCAACAATCTCCCCTCATTACTTCTTATTATTTGTTCTTCCTCATCCCTCTCTCTTCTCTCTTTCCTTCCCACCCAGGAAGGATGGAGACAAGAAAGAAACCAATCTTTGATTTTTCTCCAAAGCCTTCCATGGCTCTCCTCATGGCTATTCTCCTCTTCCTCTCAGGTTCTGTAGCGTCTGCAGCAGGACCTGCTACAGGCTTTAAACCGGCAGATGATATCCTCATTGATTGTGGAAGCAAATCTTCATCCAAAACCCCTGATGGAAAAGTCTTCAAGAGTGACCAAGATACGGTCCAATACATAGAAGCCAAGGATGATATTCAGGTCTCTGCCCCACCTTCAGCCAAGGTCGCTTCTCCTATCTACCTAACTGCAAGGATCTTCCGTGAGGAAGCCATCTACAAGTTCCATCTAAACCGACCTGGTTGGCATTGGGTTCGCCTCCATTTCTTGGCCTTCCCTAACGACAAGTTTGATCTCCAACAAGCAACTTTCTCCGTTCTAACGGAGAAGTATGTGTTGCTTCATAACTTTAAGATTACTAACAACAACAATGATAGCCAAGCTGTTCTCCAGAAGGAGTATCTAGTCAACATAACGGATGCACAGTTCTCCCTCAGGTTCAGACCTATGAAAACCTCCGCAGCGTTCATCAACGCTATCGAAGTTGTCTCAGCTCCGGACGAACTGATCTCTGATTCCGGCACAGCCCTTTTCCCGGTTAACGGTCTCTCCGGTCTGTCTGACTACGCTTACCAGTCTGTTTACAGAGTCAACGTTGGTGGTCCTTTGATCATGCCTCAGAATGATACATTAGGAAGAACATGGATACCAGATAAGGAGTTCTTGAAAGATGAGAACCTTGCCAAGGACGTTAAGACGACCCCTTCTGCAATCAAGTACCCTCCAGGAATTACACCTTTGATTGCTCCACAGACGGTTTATGCAACAGCTGCTGAAATGGCTGACTCTCACACCATTGCTCCTAACTTCAACGTCAGCTGGAACTTCCCTTCGAACCCGTCCTTTAACTACCTCATCAGGCTTCACTTCTGTGACATCGTTAGCAAATCTCTCAATGACCTTTACTTCAATGTGTACATCAACGGGAAAACTGCCATTTCTGGGCTGGATTTGTCCACTGTGGCAGGCGATCTCTCAGCTCCTTACTACAAAGACATTGTTGTGAACGCGACGCTTATGAGTCCTGAGCTGCTAGTCCAGATTAGTCCCATGGGAGAAGATACAGGCACTCCAAACGCAATCTTGAATGGAGTTGAGGTCTTGAAGATGAGCAACTCCGTGAACAGCCTTGACGGAGAGTTTGGAGTTGATGGTAGAACCACTGGCATGGGGAAACACGGTATGGTTGCGACCGCTGGGTTTGTGATGATGTTTGGAGCTTTCATTGGGCTTGGAGCCATGGTTTACAAGTGGAAGAAGAGGCCACAAGATTGGCAGAAGAGGAACAGTTTCTCCTCTTGGTTGCTTCCCATACACGCTGGTGACAGCACTTTCATGTCAAGCAAAGGCGGTTCTCAAAAATCAAACTTCTACAACTCAACCATGGGGCTAGGCCGCTCTTTCTCCCTTTCAGAACTTCAAGAAGCCACAAAGAACTTCGAAGCGTCTCAGATTATCGGTGTTGGAGGGTTCGGTAATGTCTATATTGCGACCCTCGACGATGGGACCAAAGTTGCTGTCAAGCGAGGTAACCCACAGTCTGAACAAGGAATCACTGAGTTTGAGACAGAGATTCAGATGCTTTCTAAGCTCAGACACAGACACTTGGTCTCCTTGATTGGTTACTGTGATGAAAACTCGGAGATGATCTTGGTCTATGAGTTCATGTCCAATGGCCCATTCAGAGATCATTTATACGGAAAGAACCTTGCTCCTTTGACCTGGAAACAGCGTCTTGAGATATGTATCGGTTCTGCTCGCGGGCTTCACTATCTGCACACAGGAACAGCGCAAGGGATTATCCACCGTGACGTCAAATCAACCAACATTCTTCTCGATGATGCTTTAGTTGCTAAGGTGGCTGACTTTGGTCTTTCTAAAGATGTAGCCTTCGGACAGAACCATGTCAGCACGGCAGTGAAAGGAAGTTTCGGTTACCTAGACCCGGAGTACTTTAGGAGACAACAACTTACCGATAAGTCTGATGTTTATTCATTTGGTGTCGTTCTTCTAGAAGCTCTCTGCGCAAGACCAGCCATCAACCCTCAGCTACCAAGAGAACAGGTTAACTTGGCTGAATGGGCTATGCAGTGGAAACGAAAAGGAATGCTCGAGAAGATCATGGATCCTCATTTGGCTGGAACTATAAACCCTGAATCGATGAAGAAGTTTGCGGAAGCTGCGGAGAAGTGTTTGGAAGATTACGGTGTTGATAGGCCATCAATGGGAGATGTTTTGTGGAACTTGGAATATGCTCTCCAGCTTCAAGAGGCATTCACTCAGGGCAAAGCAGAGGAGAATGAGAACGGTGAGCCAGGTGTTGTGGTTCCGCCAGCAGATACAACTCCAATCACTCCTGCAGTCGCCACCAACGCGACTGCTGCGGGTAGTGTTCCAGCTGCTTCTAAGGTGGAAGAGAACAATGGTGCAGCCGAGGCTCAGGCCGTGGATGAACACTCTGGTACAACCATGTTTACTCAGTTTGCTAGCCTTAACGGAAGATAAACAAAAAAACAAGTGACAGATAACTAATTTAAAAAAAGACAAAAACAAACAAAAAGAATTTGTTACCATTAACAGTAATTGAAATGGAAAAGAATGACTGTTTGTTTCTTATTATGTTTTTGTGATATTTATATTTTTTTGGTGTATTATGTCAAATTTCTCTATTTTTTTTGTATGAATGTAATTCGTGGGTGGATATGTATTTGTATGTATACTAACTAAATGCTCTGATGCATTTATCTACTTATCCTCCTTTGTTGTAGCTGTTAATCTTTTTTTTGTTCTGTAGTTGTTAATCTTAGCCGGTTGCAAATACAACTTCTTATTAAAACTTGCGTGTGTGTATGTAACGAATCTTCCTACAACTTCGCATTAACACTGCGTTTTTTTCTTGTAGTTGTTAATCTTAGGTTGCAATTACAACTTCATATTAAAACTTGAGTGTGTGTGTGTAATGAATCTTCTTACAACTTCGGACTCTCTCCATTGGTTGGCTCTCGATTTCTCTGCTGTTTTTTTGAGGAAGGTGAAGGAGGTGTATTGAACTGTGGATTTTAAAGGTTTGATTGGATTTGAGAAAAGTTTGAGTTTGAAGAGATTTGGACTAAAATCTCATTTATATGGGTGGAATTTAGAAAAGGTAAAAAAGATTTGGGTGAGATTTTTTCTTAAATTTCAGAGTGCTTTAGATCATTTGTTGGAAGATCAGAAGTTTATTAATCCAAAAGAAGCGAAAGAGATGTTTGAGTTGGAAGATCACAAAAAAATTAAACAAAGATAACAAGAACCATCTAAATATGATTTCTACCAATTGTTACCCAATAACTAATTTGTTTTGTTTTTACTAACAAGTGCTCTCCGCTTTACAGCTTTACCAAAGTAAAATTACTATAGAACAAACACTGAAATTAGCCTCATACATTTAAATCCAGTTTAAACTAAATGTCATTCACTTAATTAGGCTTTTAAAACCCAAAGTTTAAACCTGCCTTCATGCGTCATGCACTATCTCCGAACATCCTTCATGTGTCTCCTATGAGACAACAATGTTTGTACTAATTATTACAAGGGATGAACCTTTTTGGGCCGTTGGGTTTTGAAATCACGGGATCGAAACCAATTTGTTGTTTTGTGTTATTTGCTCTATTTTTTTTTCTTACTGTGTATCTTTGTTTGTAATACGAAACAATCCGTTTTGTCTTTGCCAACAAAGATTCGGACTGGGATTTGACAATTTAGCCTGACGTCCAATTCAATCGGATGGTTAACAGTATAACAAGTGGTTTGGTTTGTGGAACAACCACAGATATAATTTCAAGGGATGACACCAAGGTTAAATTCAGGAACCTCTTTTGTAACAACAAATTCAAACCCTTTTAACAAATGAGAGTATGCAGTTCTGGTGATATGCAAAATAACCTCCCCCTCCCTCTTTTTAGTGACAAATATTAAATATAAGCATAGACATATTACATACAAAGAGGCCGAAAACTAGTTTAAAAAAAATTCACAACCTGTTCTTTTCCTAAAATATTTAGCAACAGGCTTCACCCAGAGTTCTTGACAACCTGCAACATCATCCAACTTGATCAGTTTTCTATTTTATTCAACAAGTCATTGAAGCCCATGAGCAAAAATACCAATAATGAAACCAAACACTGAACCTAATAGCTTAAATCGGTTAAACTCAGCTTTTACTTTCTATTTAAAAAAAAACAAACCGAAACTCCCATGTACAATTTTGATAGAACAACCAAGACTTTACCAAACTCGACCCAGCTAGATTTTTAGTTTCAGCTGCATTTTCTATAACGGAAAAAAGAACCCAAAATGGAATGCAACACAACAACATTTTGCATTCTCTTGCAAAAAGGTACCTTTGATTTGCATAGGTCAAGACGGAAACGCAAAGAGCCGATCAGAGATCTTTGTGCGGCAGATTGGGCATTCAGAGCAAGCCAGGGAACAGGATTTACATACTGTACAAAGAAGTATCTTTTTACTTTATAATTTGTTCTGAGAAAGGAGGTTTCATGGAGATGAAGTTGTGACTTACAGCAGAAATGGCGGCAAGGGAGTAGAATTGCTGCCGTGGGAGACTCGAAACACACTTTACAAATGTGAGAGTTTGCGTCTCCATTCGCTTGCGATTTCATTTCTTTCTCCTTCATTTCTTGCATCCGTGCCTGTCTCATTGTTACAAACCTTGTTAAATATATGTGACCGAAAGACTGTTTCACAGGTAAACAATGTAAAAAGCTCATTTCGTTTGATTTACCTTGAGACGAGCAACAAGAGGTTCCTCTTTTGGTGTCTCTTCGGTTTTAGCTACCACTACTACTTCAGGTTGTCTCGGTGCGCTCGAGACTTGTCTCTCTTTCAGAACCGTGTTGCTTTGATTCTTCTCTATTTCCCTTGCTGGGTCAGTGGCAGTTCCATTGACTTCAGAAGATGCACCATTGTCTTTCTTCAACTTGGCAACAAGTACCCACATGTTTGCCAAATCATTTTCTAGGGCTTCCTCTCTTCTCTTTGCTTCTTCTGCTTTTTTCCTGTATTCTTCTTCTATGAACTCTTTCTCTGACAGTGCAGACTCAAGAACCGCCTCTCGCTGTTTCCTTGCTTTCAACTCCATTTTCAGATCTTCCAGGTCGAGACTCCTTGAGTGAAACTCATCTCCACTTGACCTACCCGAAGAGATCCTTCCCTTTATTCCTGACCTTGACCCGTCGTTATACTTGCGACTATTAACTCCATTCATGGGGTTACGCGTTTGAGCCAAGTCTCTTGCAGCTGCTAGTTCTTTCTCGAGCTTTGTGTTTTGTAGTGAAAGTTTTGTTACCTCACTAGCCAGATTTTTCAGCTCAACAGCAGCAGCAGAGGCTAGTTCCTTAGCGTATGAAGCTTCTTCAGCTAGTTTTTGATTTTGTACTCGTAAACCACTGTTCTCTTCCACGATCTGGACATGTTCTAGCTTCAATTTCTCGTTCTTTATCTCCTAAAGTAGAAGACATAAACGTCTATGTAAAAACAAGAGATAAAAGTATGTAACTATTAACAGAAGATCAATTTTTTTTATTATTGTCTACGTTACGTGATATTATCATGCGGTTATTTACTGACATACGAGAACGGAGAATGTATGTTTGTATATTTACCTGCGACTGTATTTTCCTTTTCAGTTCATCTGCATATTCTCCAGATGATGCTGATTTCTCACTAGATACTGCTTTGAAACGTTGCTCTAGAAGGTTCACCTTTTCATGTAGTTCTTTGTTCTCAGTGCACTACATTTTTGGGAAAAGTGTGGTAAGAGGCAATTTTTCGCAGAACAGTGATAAAGGATGAATGATAGTAAGCAAGAAGAACTGAGTGAAAAAAAGAAGCTACCAACCTTCTTCTGTAGTTGTTCTTGAAGAATACAATTATCTGCTGATTTGATCTGTGCCAGAGGTAGAACCAAGTTAAACATATGGTTACTTTAAGAAAACCTTTGATTTGGCTCTTGTAGTAAACAAGGCGGTATTTTCAGTAAAAGAATAAATCTTCACCTCTAGTTCAAAGCTCTTCTCATTGCACTGGGTCATTAAACTCATTACTTTCTGAAAACAAGAAAAGAACATAATATCTTAGCTGAAAGGGTCCAAAGTCATGTTCTCGCAGTGAAGGGATGTGGAGATTGTATACCTGTTGCATCTCAACCAATGATGCGTTGGCAATTGATGCTTCACCACTCTCAATTATTAGCTGTTCTAAAGCCCTCATTTGTCCTTGCTTTTCTTGAATCTCGCGTTCCAGATCCTGTATCTGTATGAATAATTTAGCAGGTTAATTATTTAAGCAAAGTAAAATAGACACTTCAGGTAGACAGTCAAATACTCTTCTAAAAAATCACAACAAATATCTTTGAAACGTGTTTCCGGTGGCAGAGTACACAAATATCAAAAGTTACTTTACCTGAGTTTGTGAGTTTTCCGGATCATTTACGGACTGGTCCACCAAACGCTTTAGAGTGCTCATACTGAAAGCTATTTCGCCAGCAAGCATCTTAACTTGTTCAACCAGAAGGTCAATTTCATCCGGCGTAATGACACCCTATAAGTAGCCATTGTCCCCCAACTATTAGATGCCATTTCTGACAATCAATACAAACTTTGGGGTAGTCTACTCACTTGCGTAATTTCTGCACCGGGCGAGTTTTCGCCATTCAACTTGCTGGAAGATCTCCGGTGGTTAAAACCTAAAGAACCATCTGATACAAGAGCCAGGGTAGAAGATGGAGATCCCAGGTTATCATTATCCAAGAGAGAAGCGAATTTCTGAAAAGCAAAGAAAAAAACAGAATGATTCATTGTGTTTGAAATAGCTTCTGAGATAAGGCAGCAACATGTAGCAGTAGAGTAAAAGAAAAGATAGAACGATAAATTACTTGCCCCGAAAAATGCCTCGAGTAAACAAAATATATACTTATTCGAAAGAAATAAACAACACTAACTATTTCCAAAACTTATTCAATTGGCCCACCCCATAATGGATAGAATCACTTGAACTATTTACCACTCTCAGTTGGCAAGAATTTGTCATTGCGGAACACATCACTGGTTTGATAAGACAACTTACGTCATCATTTCCCGCAGAGAGACTGCGCTGGTGAGTGGGTACGTCACCCAAATATCCAGTTCTAGAATTCTTGGTAGATACGAGTATGAGCTTGGTAAGCTTTTGAATTCTGCTCATTAGAGCAGCTTTGGCTTCTTCTTCTTCCTCCAATCTTGACTGCATTTTCACTTGACCTTCTTCCAACTGTTATAATACATAGATAGGTAGTTCAATCACTGCCATTGGTACACAGCAAAATATATTCAGGATAAAAATGGTCTGCGGAAGTCAGAACCTGTTGCTTTAAGCTTATCAACTCTTCATGACTGACACCAACAAGCATACCTCTTCTTAGCTGATCAAGTTCTAGTTTGAGAATTGAGATCTCTCTTTGATATTTCTTAATTAGTGACTTCTCATCTATAATCTGCTTTTAGGACATTATATATTAGTCATTAAGTAGAAGTTCGAGCTTGTACCCTTGAATAGAGCAAGGTACTTTATTGAAAAAACATGCTAAGAGATCACCTGATTGCGTGAAGCATAGATTTCTATACTCTTTGCCCTGCTGGCGAATTTCAATGTATTATGAGTTTCCTCATTACTGCTAGACGCGGGAGTAATTGTACATATGAGCTGAAAGGGGAAAACAAAGTACAGAATTAGTTTCTCTGTTTGTTTTGGTGAATTAGCGTGACTGCACTGCGTAGTGCGTACTACAGATATATAGCCAAAAATCCTCCGAAAGTCAACCATGGAAAATAATATAATGAAACTGGAAATATTTAACCAGAGACAGAATAGTCTTACCGAAACATGCCCATGACCACTTAATGATGATTGCAGAAGACGAGTTAACTTAGAGTCGCGATATGGAATGTGAGTTGCCTTACCCTCACTAAGTTTTCCAATCACCTTCATAAATAAAACCACAAGAAATAATTTTAGTAAAAGGAAGTTCCATCGCAAAGGTTTAAGACTTAAAATGCTACCATCGACAGACAAAAAGTACAAAAAAGGCAGCATACTACTTATCAGAAAGTCAAGTATCAAGAGATACTAGCACAAAATAGATCATGAAAAACAGAAATGTACTGAGAATCCTAAGTGTATTCCCAGCAACTGAAAATTATGTTATGATTCTTTAATGACACAAATGGGATCTAGAATCTAATTAAATTGTTCCTATTAGCAAGTCCAGCATTATGCAGTAATGATGCTTTTGATTGGCATGCCATCGTTACATATTAAGAAACAGATGATAATGGAAGGAAACCCCCGAATTAAGAAATGAAACCTACAGTTCCAAGAGTTAGAAGACTCTTGTTGATGTATGAACCCTCCTTCCTCCTCAATCCAGTTGTTTCAGTTTTGGAACTCTCAGATCCGGCCAAGTCAATCAAATTCTAAACAAGAAAGATATACAGTTAGGCCCCTCTTGACAAATGAATGATCTATATAATAACTAAACGAAGAAGCACTTACGAGTTGAGAAAAAATAACTCCATCATATTCATCTCCAGTAGCACTACTTTCAATCATCTGCAAACATATACAAATTGGACTCAAAACATGTAATAAAGACACTTGTACGAGCAAACAAATATCATGCAGAGACACTTAGAAGAGCAATACGTTACACTATGACAAGTTTGGATCTTGAAGACATACCAGTGTAAATAAAGTGTGACTTCTGCTGCTCATCAAATTGAAATTATTTGAACCAACGTGGCGATGTTCTGTCATTAAAACAACAGCAACACTAAGGAGAGGCAGGAGGGGCAGAGTTCAGAACATCAAGACATGTGTCAAAGGTCAAGTTTTCTAATTACCTTCTCCAGCTGCAATGAAGGATAGTACGTGACCAGGAGACAAAACAACTTCTTCCTTGATACCCTCAACATAAGTGCCCTAGAAAAACGAATAGTACACTCTTGACTTAGCCAAAATAATTCTTATAACAGGAGGATAAATATTAAAGCTAATTCGTTCTAAATTATTCTATTTAGACCATGATGCTATAAAACTGTACGTGCGTGTTAGAGAGAGAAGGGGATAAATCTAAGCATTCATTCAATAGTGGTTAAAGCAAACCTGGGAATCCTCTCTAACTCGTAAGTTTTGGCCTGTTGGATCCAGTAAATCATTTATCACCTGATACAAGGACAGTAATCAGATAAACTGTAGACAGATGAAACAGACAAACACTCAAGGAAGAGTAAAGAGATGACTCAAATTTATATAATTTAAGCAGTTGACTTCCCAGTGATAAGGTAAAGGGCATGGAAACAAATCCCAGACTACTTTCCAAGGCTTAGCAAGTGATGTAGCAAGGAGAGAAAGTTGGACTAACCTCGTTGTATATTTCAAGATATGAAACACGGAGCAGGAACTCCCTTCCTGGAGTCTGAAAGATAATGACGTAGCCAATTAGGGAACAGGAAGTAAGTCATGGGAGAAAAAAGAGATGAAGAACACTTACATCCTGGATGATACTGAAGACGTCTTTTATTGCAAGTGGTATGATCCCAGGAGATTCTTGATCACCCTAAGCATATTGCAACCAAATGGAAAAAGAAAAAGAATATCACTTGTTTGGATGGGAATTTGATATCCAACAGAATACCTAGAAGAAGATATCGAAGAAAAAAGTCGTACATGCATGGTATGGGTCTTTCCACTGCTTGTAACACCATAAGCAAAAACGGTTCCTGTCAAAATTCCAAAACACTTGAGTCAGGCTATAACAAACAATACTAAATATAGGAGAAAAAATGTGGCAGCTCCATACCGTTAACACCTTCCATAGCAGCCTTGACAACGGGTCTTGCAGCAACGTCGTAAACGTCCATAGTATTTGCTTGTGGTCCAAATACTTTATCTGACATCCACAAATTTGGAATAATATTCACTCACCACTGTAATCAATTTGAACAATAATTATCATCTAATAAAAAAAAAATAAAAAAAAACCGGAGAATACCAAAAGCGTAGGCAGTGAGGGGATTGTAGTCGTGCCTGACCATGGTATCGCCATCAGGATACCAAGCAACTTCATCTCCTCTTTGATACTCTCTATCACTGCAATTTCAGAATCCCAATAATATGAACATTCGAATTGCATCTAGATCTGGTGTAGGGCGATCAGATCTATTAATATATACCTCAAAGGTCGAAAACGAACGGTGACGGAAATGCTATCCCGCTCGGAGCTGATAGTCTCCTCCACAGGCTCGCCGAGGAGCTCCTCCGACGGGTAAGGGACAGAGGATCCAGTTCCGAAGCTCTCGGAGCCGATTGGGCCGTAATCGGAGAAGGTGCGACTAGGCGTCATAGATCGGGAGCCGATTCCGCCGCCGGAGGTGGAGGAAGAACGGGGAAGGAGACGGTTGCTGAGATGAGAAGAAGAAGTGGAAGAAGAGGGACTTGCTGGTCTATTGTTAGAGAAGGGAGAGCTGCTCCTTGTTCGAGATGAGGATGAAGCCATCCACTGACCTAGAAACTCGCGGGTGGGGGAGGAGGTCAACTCCGGCGACTCGGTCCCGGAATCGATTCAGGAAAGGAAGAGAATGTGTCAGTGGGGGGAGCTCACATGGCTGCTGGAGACTGAATAAATCATTCTAACCTCTCTCTCTCTCTCTCTCTCTCTCCTTTCGGTTGCTGGTAGAGAGAGATTGTTTCGTCTTCTTCTTTAAGCGAAGGCGGTGTAGAGAGAGAGATTGTTTCGTCGTCTTCTTCTTTAAGCGAAGGCGGTGTAGGAGATAGATCTCTCTCTCTCTCTCTCTCTCTCTCTCTCTCTTCTTCTTCCTGGGTGAAGAAACGAGGAGGTTGAAATTTCTGATTTTGAATTTTTTTTTTTTTTCTGTGCCTTTCCAATACAATATTTTATTTAAATAAATTAATTGTGGTCGTTGAAAATAATTTAGGGAGGAGAACGACAAAACACGATTTTGGGGAAGACAAGATACAAATATATTTATTCAAATAATTTTACTGTGAGTTGACGTGACATATTGAAGACCATCGTGTGACCGAGACTAGTGAAATAAGCGCGCACAGTTAACAATGGTTTTCAAATCTAGCATCTCTAGAGCACCCGCAACCTTGGATTTTGATCAAATCCTTAGAAAGGATTCAAAGGAGTGGGGCGTACCATCTTTGTTTCTTTAACGAGGTAATTTTTTAACTTTCTGGTGTTTTAACTATTGAAAACAATTAGTGGTGTTTTAGAAACCGGAAGGAAAAATAGTTAAAATACTTAAGTTACTAGTAGCTACCATTGTACTTTACTTAGTCGAATAGTTAATGAAACTCAACTGTTGTGATCTGATTGCTTTTAATTAGTTAAGTGATAGAAGGCTTATTAATAAGCCCTCTGTGTCGCTAGTAGAGTGTCACAGAGAAACAATTGAAACCATGGCTAATAACTCACAAAGTTTTACTAGATTTCACCTTAGTCAAAATACAGTTGATCTTGATTCACCAGAACCTTTTTGGTTCGGCAGTCAAGGTCCTGATGAGTCTGGTAGCGAGGTTCCTGTTGCGTCTCCTGTGCTGTCTGGTACCGACGTTAGTGCTAAGTCTGGTGTGAATTCTAATCCCTCTGAGAGGAGGAAGTGGACTCCCACAGAGGATAAAATCTTTATTGGTGCTTGGCTAAACACCAGTAAGGACCCTGTGGTGAGCAACGAGCAGAAAGCCGATGCTTTCTGGTTCCGTATAGTAGAGTACTACAACGCTAGTCCCCTCCTCGTTGGGACAATACAGAGAGAACTAATGTCTTGCAAGCAGCGGTGGGCAAGGATAAACGGCGGCGTTGCCAAGTTTGCTGGCTCCTATGATGCGGCTCTGAGGGAGCAGAGAAGTGGGCAAAACGATGATGATGTGATGAAAACGGCGTTAGACATTTTCTTCAAAACGGCCGGCTACAAGTTCACCATGGATCACTGCTGGAGGGAGTTGAGGCACGACTAGAAATGGTGCTCCTCTTATCCGGCAAAGGAGAAGCGCAAACAAGCTGTGGAGGTGGATACA
>NC_027754.1:48091443-48102606 GCF_000695525.1 Brassica oleracea var. oleracea
TAGTTGTCTCTGAGAGTTTGTATTAATCTACTCTCTTTGTTTTCCTCGGAGCTGTTCTAATCAAGTTGTTCTTATCTACCACTGCACTGCAGTTTAGGTAATCTACTCTCTTTGTTTTCAAACTTGGAAAAACAACTTGTGTCCTCTTTACTTGAACGATTGTCTGATCCCTTCTAGTTTTTGCTTGTTCGGACCATTGCTAGTTTGCAAACAACTTGTTTGCTAGTTTTCTCCATAATTCAAAAGTTATAATTCGATGGCAATTCAACCAAAATCAATGAGATATTTGATTACTTTTATTCAAAGGTTAGAAGTTGAGGGCAAAACGAGTTTTACATCATTACGAGTCAAACTAAACCAATGTTGAACTTTGTGTTTCAATGAGGAGGTAAATTTATATTCTTATAAAATTCACATTCCCACATCGTGGTTGAGTTTCTTATTGCTTCTTTTATTTAAACCAATCTTTTAACTCTTAAAAATATATTTTGGTTAAAACTATAATAAAAATGTCTATCCAATCTAATTTGTTTAAGATAATTATTTTCTAGAAATGTCATCATCTTCATCCGATGAAGTCGATGCAAGATTGGACGAAATTTGTGATGAATACGTGGAAGAAATATACAACGACATAGTGGAGACCCAAACCATACCACAAAGGACACGTCAGTATGTTGAACGACACCGCGAAGGAGGACAAGACCAATTATGGAATGACTACTTCAGCGAAGATCCGACATTCTCGACTGCAATTTTCAGACGCCGTTTCCGCATGAATAAGAATTTATTCTTGTGTCTTGTTCATGGCCTAGAAGAGTACTTTCCATTCTTTCAGCAAAGAAGAGATGCAACCGGGAGATGGAGTCTTACGGCACTACAAAAATGTACTGCTGCTATTCGCCTGCTTGCTTATGGTAATGCAGCTGACACCGTTGACGAATATCTCCGACTTGCTGAGACCACTGCACTTTCGTGTTTACATAATTTCACAGACGGAATTATACAATTATTCGGAAATGAGTATCTACGACGACCCACACCGGAGGATCTCCAACGGCTACTCGATATTGGAGAGAAACGAGGGTTTCCTGGGATGGTCGGGAGCATTGACTGTATGCATTGGGAGTGGAAAAACTGCCCAACCGCTTGGAAAGGACAATACGCACGTGGATCAGGAAAACCGACAATTGTCTTAGAGGCGGTAGCTTCCCACGATCTTTGGATATGGCACGCCTTTTTTGGTCCTCCAGGTACCTTAAACGATATTAATGGCCTCGATCGATCTCCTGTTTTTGATGACATTTTACAAGGTCGAGCTCCGAGGGTAAAGTACAAGGTCAACAGACACACATATAAGTTGGCGTACTACCTCACAGACGGTATATATCCAAAATGGTCGACATTTATCCAATCCATCACACTCCCTCAAACTCCTCAACATGATTTATTTGCTAAAGTTCAAGAAGCAACCCGAAAAGATGTGGAGCGGGCTTTTGGAGTTTTGCAATCTCGATTTGCAATTGTTAGAAATCCGGTTAAAACATTGAACAAAGAAAAGATAGGGAAGATTATGAGAGCATGTATCATACTCCACAATATGATAGTCGAAGATGAACGGGATGGATACTCTCGTATTGATATATCTGAATTTGAAGAAGGAGACGTCATGAGAAGTTCACAGGTGGAAACCGAGATGCCAACAAATCTGAACAATATCTTTCCCACTCGGAATGATCTTCGTGATAGGCAAACGCATGAAAGATTGAAGAATGATTTAATTCAAAATATTTGGAATAAATTTGGTGATGAAGATTAACAATTTTTCTATATCTATGTTTAATTATTGTATTTTTTCAATTCCTTGATTATGTTTAATTATTGTATCTTTATGTTTAATTAATGTATCTTTATGTTTAATTAGTGTTTCTTGATTTCTTTATATTTATCATTGTATCTTTTTTTTTCAGGACGAACTGGGGCAATGTCTTTTTTCTCATTTGACTACTGTTTTTTTGGCTGAAGTCACTGCTTCTAATCTAAAAGAAGACAAACTTGTGAGTCAATTTAGTTAGTAAAATAAATAGTTTAATCTATTATGTGTCTTTACATTATTTGTTTGCAGTACCTTCTTGTGGGAGATACGAGTTCTACTGCTTTGCATAAACAATGCAAGGAGACGATACTGGTGAACAAAGAGGGAAATTCATGGAATGTGAGTTTGCGATTTAGCGAATCAGGCGGCAAGTATTACATCACAAGAGGCTGGAGAAAGTTCTGTCTCGATAACAGATGCGAGATAGGCGACTTATTTGCATTCAATGTGGTTGGAGATGGGAAAACTACTCCATTGATGTGTGTATGTCCGGAAAGAAAAGAGTGTTCTGAAATACTGAGCAAATACTTGAGCAGAACGAGTGGTGAGTCTTCATTAGGTGGTCATTCATGATCATGTTGGATTTTAATATTCAATCATCTTATAAACTCTTATGTGTAATCTTTATATTTAATCATGTTTTTATTTAGGAATTTTTCTATCTTTATGTTTAATTATTGTTTTTATTTTTAATTGTTATATTTATATGTTTAATTTTTATTTTTTAAGTTTATTTCTAGTATTTTATGTTAAGTTATTCTATTTAATCATTCAATATATAAAAATTATATTTCACTAAACAAACAAAAAAAATTATATTTTTTTATTCCTAAGGATTCCAACTTCGGGTTCACCATTGTACACACATTTTTCACAAGAGTCCTTAACTATTAAAAAAAAAAAAATTAATAATTTATTCCTAAGGACTCCACAATGGGTATCACCATTGTGGATGCTCTAATCCCACTCCATAATTTACTGTAAAATAGAGTGGGAAATGGAAGGATCAACAAACAAAAAAATGATTACTCTATAAATGGAGTAATTTGTTTTTTGTTTGTTCATTACTCCATTTTGCAGTAAATTATGGAGTAGGGTTGGAGATGCTCTCAGGCCACGAGACACGAGCGGGATGCGGAGTAACAATGGCTGACCGACCATTTACAGTGTTTTCCCTTTTTTATTCTGCATATGATCTAAGCAAAAAATCTCAGTTGCAAATAGGAAAAATAATTTAATTGTTTAAATAAAAAATTGACTGTTATTTGTATAAATAAAAATAGTAAAAGCTAAAAATCCTTTCAAATTATGTTTGTAAACAATATTATCTTTAACGTAGGAACATGCATAAACTTGAATAATGCGACACAATCATACACGGAGATTGATTTGCCTTTACCGATACTTTGCATTGTAAATTACGTAACAATTTACCATTTTCTGTAGTATTTTATTTCTTTGAAACACACAAACGAAAATAAATAAATTATAGGAGCTTGGACCAGAGGAGAGTGAACGGAGACGCGAGAATCATTGGACGGTGAGGGATTAGATTTTGAACGCACATGTGATCGCTGCTCCTTTCGTCTGTTCTGATGAAAGCTTTACACGTTGACACTAACCGCACCAATCAAACCAACTAAGACCGATCACCACTGTAATATTAATTAATTAACCGCTAAACTTTTGTTTTCTTTTAGCATCTAACGCTAATTGACATACCAACAACAAACATCATTAAACAAGATACATAACGTTGTTATCTCAAAACAGTCTGTTTCGTTTCATTTATTTTAGTAGTGAAATAAATCCGAGTCTCTTTCGGTCGAGTATTTACATAATGCTCGAGCAGTATCATGTGCGTGTGGAATCTTGTGTCTTCCTTAAATAATAATAGTTACTATTATTGACGATACTTATCATCGTAACATCAATTGCAATAGTTGGAAGTTGTCTTGGTCTCTTGTGAACACGTAAATTAGGATGATATTTACGACTCGATCGATCGAACTGGATGATGTTTTTGTAAATGATTTGTAAAATGTATAGAATTGAATACACTAATGCGATAAATACATAGTGCCTGCTTGTCGAAGTTTAAGTAGTTGTCATAGCTCTCTCTCTCACCTTTTTTCAGCTTCATTGAACAGCTGGTTCACGTGCATGCTTTTCCATTTCTCACGTGCCATGTGGTGTGGTCTTTAAATTCCCTTGAGATGTCGTAAAAGAAAAGCAAATAAATCAAATACGTGGTGTTAGCAAAAGCAAGAAAAAAAAACTGGTAGAAGTGGGAATTACATAGGCTAAAGACCATATACCTTAAATTACACTCTCTAAACTTATAGTAAAGTACAAATGAAAAATAATTTTGATTTCATCTCACTATTTACGGTTCTCTGTCCCTAGTGTTAATAATACACTTTCTATAAATATCGTCTTATTCTTTAACGCCATATCCAAATCGAAAAGCCCATTAAACTTCTTAATAGGCCTAAATTTCGTTAAGTTACCGACCTATAACCGAAATTTATCTAACCATCTCTAACCATAAAATTCATACTAATAATTCACATAATCACAATCTTAATATCTACATGATTTTGTTTAAAACGATATTGTAACAAGAGTTAGTTTAATCCATTGCCAAATTTACATTCGAATTACCTTTCAACCAAAACTAATATATAACTATAATATTGTAATAAATTTATAACATTACTAAACCGGATTATATGTATTACATGAAATATCCCAGAGTAAAAAACTTTCGGTTTATTTAATACATTGCCAAATTCACATTCGAGTATAAACCATTCAGCTTGACTACTTTTATAATTATATATCAATATTACTCGATATTTAGATAAGAACAAAATTTCATACATAAGATCGAGTTGTAGAAAGATTTTATGCCGTTTTAGTTGTACCTATCATTTAAACACTATATCAAATAAATCGGACAATATCATTTCAAAAATGTTAAGAGATCAACTAACTATTCCCAAAATCTTTAAGTATCTTAATAACCTAACATAATAATCCTATACATTAAAAGGCATCACATTTATAATAAATATCAATATAATTGCTAATAATGATTTACAAGATCGATTGATTAGAAGATATTTAGTATATTCAAAACTTTAAATACTAAAAATTACGTGATAAAAATTTTAACAATAAAATCTTTGATGAATATTCCAAACATTTAGTATATTCCTAATGTACCCGACTTGCTCATCAAGTTATGAAATAATTAGTTTAGATTTTACTCCCATCGATATCTCACCTATAGACCTATATATACCTTTCATTCTACGTTCGAAAACAACATTCACATTCCGATCAAAACAAAAAAAAAAACTGGCCACCAATGCAACTTTCACACCTCTCAAAAACGTGAAACCATTTAAGACTACGTGGCGATCTCAAGTCAAATTATAACCGTTTATGAACAGGAAATGAGGGTAAGAGTTAAAAGAATGTCATAGTGAAGTTGAATCCTCGAGACTTGGATTTCTCCAAAGGAAAAAATTACCCTTTAGATGTTGGTTGATCGGTTTCTCTTTCAGTTGGTTGATCCTTTAAAAGAGAAGGGTAATCTTTACTGTTTTTGACGTGGCCAATAAGTTTGATTTTGAGCCAAGTTACTCCAGCAGGATGGATGATGTCAATGACCTAATAAGGTTTAGAGTTTAAAAACCTTAAATAAATAACTATAATATTGTAATAAATATATAACATTACTAAACCGGATTTTATGTATTACATGAAATATCCCGGGTAAAAACCTTTTGGTTTGTTTAATACATTGCCAAATTCACATTCGAGTATAAACCATTCGGTTTGACTAATTTTATAGTTATATATCAATATTACTCGATATTTAGATAAGAACAAATATCGAGTAATATTGATAAGATTTTATGCCGTTTTAGTTGCACCTATCATTAAAACACTATATCAAATAAATCGGACAATGTCATTTCAAAATTGTTAAGAGATCAACTAACTACAGTATTCCTAAAATCTTTAAGTATCTTAATAACTAACATAATAATTCCCTACATTAAAGGCATCACTGGTTTCCACTTATTTTTATCATGAGACATGCAATAACAAAAAGAAATTGCAGTTAATAAATGTGTAAATCGAACAAAACTAAACTAGTTTAAAGAAGTCTAGTGGTTGAAGAATTCATATTGGCATTAGGGGACAAGAGTTTGAATCGTTCCACTATAATTTTACATACGAATGGAAATCATAAAAGTACCAAATAGCCAGAAGTGCCGAGGATTAATATGAATTTTGGTTACGTATCCCAAGACAAATGTTACGTCGGTATAACATACATGTATACGTATAGAGTACAATTATTATTTTTGTATAGAGTACAAATTTGGTCAGGTACTACTTAATTAACATGTTAATGATGGGGCACCAAAGATATCGAGGATCTTATTCATATTGAGGATGTGCATGCTACTTATGAGTGGGAACAGAACCAAAAAAAAAAGTAGTGAGTGAGTGATGAGGAGAGAGAAGGGATCAGGTGAGAGAAGGACCACACTACTACTCCAAGACTGTCACGGCTAGTAAGCTAGGACTTGCAATCTCACCCTCTTCATGTAACATCTGCAACTCTCTTTCGGACAATCATACTTTTTACTCCTTTCTCTTACGTGGTCCTCCCCCCCTCTCCCCTTTTCTTTTCAATTGGTTTTACCTTTTTCCTTTTACTTGTTTCTTCTCTCTCTTTTTGAACTTTTTATTGTGTTTAAAAAACTTGTGTTAAACCTGGTCTAACCAGCAATCCAAAATTAGGTTTTGTTATATTTCTGAACTGAGAATGCGAAAAAGAAGCTAAATCGGCACACACCGTTTTTTGTCCGGTTGTTATGATGATTACATTAGTTTATATATTACAACTCCAAGCAGGAAGAGAAATAGTCAATGAATTTGTGTAGTCCGTCTTATACACCATAAAGTACTAATATGTAATAATCACCGTGGTCAATGTAAAATAAATAAAAGAAGTATAAATTATGTAAAAAATAATCATAGTGCTTACCAATTAGCACTATCCATTATCGTAATAATTAACTCCAAAATAAACGAAAATATTACAAAAATCATCTAACTATGAAGAAAATATGGGAACGCTTAGAAAATTAATTTTGATAGTAACTCGTCAAATTTATCAATTTATCAGTTTTATATTTCACTTGAATTGTTTCCTATGTACTTATTTCTCTTAGTTACTCATCAGAGGATGAAGTTGTACATTTGGTGAGTGTACATTTATAGGCTACAAGTACCTAGATGCTTTAATTCCATTTTTCATAATATTTAACTATAATATGCTAATTTTAGCCATTTTCATATAAATATATATACTCCATATGAAAATGGCTAAAGTTAGACACATTTCACGCAAATTAAAAAACTAACAAAATATACGAAGCTACCTTTATTTATAATACAATTATTTAAATAAAAATAATTGAAATAAACATCTATTGATTATTTAAAGGGTAAGAAAGTGATTTAACGTAAAAACACATTAAAAAATGTAGAATAACACTTTTTAAAAACAAAATTAAAAAAAAAAGCCAAAATGACATTCTTTATGAAATATAGGGAGTATGTTAAAAAATATGCTAATTTTCACATATGTTAAAAATTGATGTTCTAGCCATTTTTATAAAAATTGATGTTCTAGCCATTTTTATAAAAATTGATGTTCTAGCCATTTTTATAAAAATTGATGTTCTAGCCATTTTTATAAAAATTGATGTTCTAGCCATTTTTATAAAAATTGATGTTCTAGCCATTTTTATAAAAATTGATGTTCTAGCCATTTTTATAAAAATTGATGTTCTAGCCATTTTTATAAAAATTGATGTTCTAGCCATTTTTATAAAAATTGATGTTCTAGCCATTTTTATAAAAATTGATGTTCTAGCCATTTTTATAAAAATTGATGTTCTAGCCATTTTTATAAAAATTGATGTTCTAGCCATTTTTATAAAAATTGATGTTCTAGCCATTTTTATAAAAATTGATGTTCTAGCCATTTTTATAAAAATTGATGTTCTAGCCATTTTTATAAAAATTGATGTTCTAGCCATTTTTATAAAAATTGATGTTCTAGCCATTTTTATAAAAATTGATGTTCTAGCCATTTTTATAAAAATTGATGTTCTAGCCATTTTTATACACTCTAGAAATTGTTTAGTTTGGGTTTAAATCAAAGATAACTAATTTTATCATGGATCCAGAATTAATTTTGATTCAAAATAAAAATTAGTTTCAATACTCGCCCCTCTCCTAAGCTTGATTTTGGCAACTTTCATGATCCTGCTCAAAATAACTAGAACTGCTCATTTGGTGATTCTGTAAAGATGTATATATGCATCCCATCTTAGATTTGGTCCTCTCCATACACATGATTTAATAATTTTATGTATCCCGCACATCTAAAATAATATTCGAGCAACCAAATGTACCTTAAACCTATATCAATTATTCATCAACTTTATGTGTACTTCCATACTTCTCTTTACAAAGGGAGTCGAAGTCGAAGACCGCATTGTGTTTCAAAACATAATCCTAAGTTGCATTGTTTATAAGAATCGAACCTCCTTGAGTTTTCAAAACATAATCCCAAGACGCATTATTTAGGAACGCATTGATTTTTTATACATATAACATTTTCACCCGCTAACAATTTTTTGCTTCAACATACGGTAATGATTCATCCTCGTCAAATTGTACGAGTACATTTCAATTCCTGAGATAACAGTTGATCCTTGAACTGAAATTTTCTACTTCTAATCTTCTTATGTTGGTTCCATCTTGATTAAACCCATCAAACGTCTCTGTATCGAATCTTCTTCTGCTTGCCTCCATCCCGATTAAACCACATTTCATTCTTCTTGGATCCTGGTATTTGTTTCCATCCAGAAAACTTTGTAAGTCTTTCAGATTGATTGTGATGACTTAGCATGTACACGAATTCACACACTTCACAAATCACACTCACGAGTGGTTCTAGAACACAGTACATCTTTTAGTTTTTTCAAGATCATTGATGATTGAATACATCTCGGCTCAGCAATCAACTAACTTGCTTTCGAATTCCAAGAAAGATTGATAAAGGAAAACAGAAGAAAATATGTAAATAATTTAAAATAGTCAATAGCAACAAACTTCCTTAATCAAATTAACCACTAAATTTGTCTAATGCAGTGGTATTAGTTTCCCTTTATCCAATACAATATTCTAGTATCCAAGTCACACGATCACCAATGTATGTAACACAATATATAAGAACTCTTCTTATTAATCTCTTGAGGAAACTCTCTCAAAACCTCAAGCTCTCAACTCACACAACTAGATCATCTCATGATCTCTCATATATATATATCTCTATATTTCCTAAACTCATTAGGACTTATTAATTATAAGTTTCCTAAACTCTTATAGATAAACCTAACACAAATAGGAAACTTATAACTTAAGCATTCTTCAAGCTTACCCAACATCACATTTATAATAAATATCAATATACTTGCTAATCAAGATATAAGATATTTCGTATATTCAAAACTTTAAATACTAATAACTACATGATTAAATATTTAACCATAAAATCTGTGATGAATATTCCAAACAGTTAGTATATTTCTTATCTACCCGACTTGTTCATCAAGTTATGAAATAATTAGTTTAGGGGAGTGTATTCAATCTAAAATTTGAGGTGATTTGATTTTTAATGAAGTTTTAGATGATTTTAAGGAATTGCAGAGAATAAAATGATTTTTGTTAAACCACTCTAGAATATCACCTAAAACCATGAGATTTGAGTTTTAATTTTTTTAACTAAGAAACTCCACCCAAATACTCTAAAATCGCTTGAAAACTTTAAAACTCCACAACTTAAAATATTTTCAATAACAGTGGATTAAAATATTTTCAATAGTGGATTTCAGAATACTTTATAAAATGTCAAGTTCAATAACATGTTTCAATAACAGTGGATTTGTCATTTTGATACAAATGACCTAAAACTCTCAATTGAATACACCCCCTTAGATTTTATTCACATCGATATCTCACCTATAAACTTATATATACCCTTCATTCTACGTTCAAAAACAATATTCACATTCAGATCAAAAAAAAAAAAACTTGATTCTTCTGGTTTGTCAATAGGGATGGCAATCAAGGACCTGGACCGCGGGCCTGGCCCATAAAGGCTTGCTGCGGGGTGGGATTGGGCCTCCATTTGGTAAGCCCGCAAAATTGCGGGCCTCGCGAGACGGGTTCAAAGCGGGACGGGTCGAAAGCGGGACGGGTCGAAAGCGGGACGGGTCGAAAGCGGGATGGACTTAACCTGCGGGATTTTGAAGACCCGAACCCTAAGTCCCCATTTTTGTTTTCGCGTAAAACATTGAGAGAGAGAGAGAAAGAGAGAGAAGATTGGAGTCTAACAAAAGTAAATAAACTAGTGTTTTGATCCAACTAAAACCTTCCACTAACAAGTGTATTGCCTTATCCAGTTCAATCCTCGACTAAACTCACTTACTGATGCGTCATGAAACTGATAAAGCGTCCTGAATCATGTCTTGTCTTGAAACGTTCAGGAGCCATATGTCCGTTTGTAATTCTATGTCCCGCGGGCCGATCTGCAAAGGCCTACATGTTTTGCGGTACGGGTTTGGTCAGACATTTTGGGGACCGCAGCCCGTACGGGCCTGACCCGCCGTGACCCGCTCGAAGACGAGCCCGCTGCGGTACGGGAAGGGACGGGACGGATCAACCTGTTTGACATTCCTATTTGTCAATGTCATTGCTGACAATAAAAATAATATAATTGAGGATGTCATTTTATATCGGGCCAGAACTGAGCGGCCCGTTATACAACCACGGCGCAATCTGAAACCATTGATGTGCCTAGGCCTAAGGCAAAATAACCGGAACCGAAGAATCGAACCGGAACCGAACCGAAATACCCAAAACCGGAACCGGACTAATACCCTCAAATACCCGAACGGTTCCTATATTTTTATATCCGAAATAACCGAACCGAACCGGAACCGAACCGAGCACCGAACGGGTACCCAAATATATAAAAATATTAATTATATATACATATAACATCACTAAATATATATTTTTAATTTAAAATTCTATTAAAAGTATCTGAAAATAGTTTAGGATAGCTAAATTATTATAAAGTATCCAAACTACCCGAAAGTATCCGATAGTATCCGGATAGTTTT
>NC_027754.1:48108848-48117901 GCF_000695525.1 Brassica oleracea var. oleracea
AAACCGGAACCGGACTAATACCCTCAAATACCCGAACGGTTCCTATATTTTTATATCCGAAATAACCGAACCGAACCGGAACCGAACCGAGCACCGAACGGGTACCCAAATATATAAAAATATTAATTATATATACATATAACATCACTAAATATATATTTTTAATTTAAAATTCTATTAAAAGTATCTGAAAATAGTTGAGGATAACTAAATTATTATAAACTATCCAAACTACCCGAAAGTATCTGAAACTATCCAGATAGTTTTATCCGAAATATCCAAAATAATCCGAAATATCCAAATTTTTTATCTAAATCATCCTAATTATTTGATATTTTACCCTAAATAACCGATATTTTATCCAAATTATCCGAACTACCCGAACCGGATCCAAATGAGAACCGAACTTTTTCCGGATATTTTCCGGTTCCTACATTTACTATCCGAACAGAACCGAACCCGAAACTATCCGAACCGAACCAAACCGAAAATAGGTCAAGTACTAAATGGATCCTTTAGCCCCTATCCGAATTACCCAAAACCCGAAATACCCGAACCGATACCCGAAATGCCCTGGCCTAGATGTGCCAAAGACTTATATTACTAACTACTGTAAAATAATAACAGTTAGGGGGCTTAATTGTGAAATAATCACATTATAGAGGAGTTTAATGAGAAATCCTTAAATACAGGGGCGTCTTGACATAAACTAATCAGAGAGAGAGAGTCAAGTGCAAATGGCGAGCGTAACAGTACCACCGTCTTCTTCATCGACACATCTTATCCACAACCTTCTCCGACTTCCCGAACCACCGTCTTCCTTCTGTCTCTTCCCCAGACCCTTTTGCTTCTCCGCGTTAACCTGTCAATCAAGCCGCCGTAACAAGCCTCGCTTTCAATCAATCTCTTCAAAGCTGCTTCCTTTTCACTCCACTTCTTCACTCGTAGCGAAATCCTTCTCTGCCATCGATGAGCCAGATCTCGGAGAAGACGAAGAGAGCGAGGAAGTTGAAGAAGAAGAAGATGAGGTGGACAGTGGAATGGTATCCCTGAGAGGAAGCGAGGACTCTGAGGAAGGTAAGGAGGAGAAGATAGAGAAGATGAAGAAGAAGGCTCGGGGCTCGGCTTTGAAGTTGACGATAAAGGAGAAGAAGGAACTGGCTTCTTACGCGCATAGTCTGGGTGACAAATTGAAATGTCAACTTGTCGGAAAATCTGGAGTTACTGATTCAGTGGTTTTCTCGTTCCTGGAGACTCTTGAGAAGAACGAGCTCTTAAAGGTTTCACCTTTTTATAAACCTACTCCCTCTATCTCTCAGTATGCTTTTGTTAGAGGAATGTTGTTGTTTGGTTGAGATGGAAACTCGATGTGAGCCTCTTAGCTTAATCCTTTAATTGGAACAGGTGAAGATACGCAAGACATCTCCACAGGAGATGGAGGACGCGGTTATGCATTTGGAGGAAGCCACTGGTTCTGTAGCTGTAGGGCAAATTGGGAGGACGGTGATACTGTATAGGCCTAGTCCCACCAAAATGAAGGCAGAGGAGAAGAAGAAGGAAGTTGAGAGATTGTCTATTAGAAGAAGACACAAGTTCTCTAACTCTAGACCAAACACTAGACCTTTCGTAAGTTAACCCTGTGTGAAATGGCTGTCTCTATATCTGGTTTTTAATTTCTTAAGTATCATTCAATTTTTTTTTTTTTTTTGGGGGGTTATAAACAGAGAAGAGAGTATTCAGAGAGACCTGATGGACGTGGACGCAGAGGAGGAAGTAGAGTTGCAACGGCTTGAACCATTATTATTAGCTCGGTTTGTTTTGTTATCACCTAAGAAGACTGGTTCTTAGCTTTTGTATGCATTTTTCAAATTTTCTTCAAAACTACAATCACAAACACGGTCTCATTGATCTGTAACTGTAAGCCAAATTGCTGAGATGCTGTAACCGTTTATGAACATGAAATGAGGGTAAGAGTTTAAAGAAATGTTATGATGAAGCTGAATCCTCGAGACTTGGATTTCTCCAAAGGAAAAAAGTTACCCTTTCGATGTTGGTTGATCGGTTTCTGTTTTTGACGTGGCCAATAAGTTTGATTTTGAGTCAAGTTACTCCAGCAGGATCGGATGATGTCAATGGCCTAACAAGGTTTAGAGTTTACAAACCTTTATAGTCATGATAGCATAGTAGTACTACTCAATTTTGCACCAAAAGAGATCCTCGCACACTATATCTCCAGTCACTCAGGACCAAGCACAGCACGTTTGTGACTAGAGAGTTGCTCAATTTTTTGCCATCATAGTTTCACCAGTTTGGAGGCACAATGATTCCCTTTTAGACACTCCAAGCACATCGATGTCACTGGAAGCCTGTTAACTCTTTTTCTGCCACTTATATTTACATATTTTTTTTCACTCATTCTATATATATTTGAAAGATAATAAAGAATATCTTCAGTATATTCTCTTGTTTGTTACTATAGTTTAGAGTATTGAGGGAGATCCCTATTTTGTACTAACCTCATGTACTATATAACTTGACGTATATGCAAAGTAAATATTCAAGGGAAACAATCTCACTTACATGGTATCAGAGGGTTATCGATTCCTCTAACCTAAACTCTTCCGCCTCTTTTATCTCTTCTCTTCTGTTATCAATGGCTGCTGTCCCTGCTCCCATTGATCGCGCATTTGGCGTCACAAACATCAAACAGCATATACCCGTCATTCTCGATACCGATGTTCATAACTACGATGCATGGAGAGAGCTCTTTCTCCTCCACTGCCAGAGTTTGGATGTTGCAGGCCATCTAGATGGAACGCTGGAACCTGCTGATGCCAACGATGCAGCGTGGACGAAAAAAGACGGACTCGTCAAGCTGTGGCTTTACGGTACCTTGTCGAAGAATCTCTTTAAGAGTACTTTCAGAGCTGGAGGCACATCCCGCGACGTATGGCTCCGCATTGAAAACTTCTTCCGTAACAACAAGGAGGCCCGAGCCATTCAACTTGACAACCAGCTACGCACCAAGGAGCGACAAAACGGTCGATGATTACTCACAGGAGCTTAAATCAATTGCTGATCTGATCTTAAAGTATTTGGTTGTCTTTGTTATCCAAACCAAAATCATTCTCATCTCGCAAAGCTGTCTCCAAGATCCTCAGCTTGCATCTTTCTTGGTTATCCTACCAATCATCGAGGATACCGATGTCTTGATCTCAACACAAGAAAGATCATTATCTCGAGACATGTCAATTTCGATGAAGAAAAGTTTCCTTACGCTACATCAGTGAAATCTTCTTCTCCTTCGTATGACTTTCTTGATATTACTGATGAACCTTCACCTCTATTTCGTGAGATTTTACAGGGCTCAAATGTTCCTACTCATCCTGCGGCTGTTGCAGTTCCAACAGAGCCAACTCAAACTGTCCCAGAGACAGTAGAGGTACCAAGGCATTCCATGATAACTCGTTCCAAGCATGGAATCCACAAGGTGAGGCAACCCCTGTCTCTTTTAGCTCAAACACCTTCTCCTGTTCCAAAAAATCATGTTGAAGCCTTAAAAGATCCTTACTGGAATGCTTCAATGGGAGTTGAGTACGATGCTATTATCAAGAGTGAAACTTTTGATCTTGTTCCAAGACCGAAAAATGCTAATATTATTCGGTCGATGTGGCTCTACAAGAATAAATATAATGCAGATGGAACGTTCCAAAAGCCAAAATCTCGCCTTGTGGCCAACGGCAAGTCTCAAGAAGAAGGCATTGACTTCTCTGAGACATTCAGCCCCGTAGTAAAACCGGCTACGATACGCATTGTTCTTCATGTTGCGCTATCTCACTCATGGCCAATCAATCAGCTGGATGTTCAAAATGCATTCCTCCACGGTTGGCTCGACGAAACAGTATACATGTTCCAACCACCAGGCTTCGTTGATCCAGCAAAACCTAAACATGTCTGCAAGCTGAAAAGATCTATCTACGGATTAAAACAGGCACCGCGAGCTTGGAACGCACGCTTTGTCTCTTTTATCACTAACCACGGCTTTACTCAATCTAAAAGCGATACAAGTCTCTTTGTTTACAGGAAAAACGGAGATAGGGATTACCTGCTCCTTTACGTTGACGACATCATAGTCACGGCGTCAACTGACAACTTAAGAGACAAGATCATTGCAGACCTCAAAAGCGAATTCCCAATGACGGATGCTGGACAAATCAACTCCTTCCTAGGCGTATCAGCGGTGTTCAACGACAAAGGTCTCTTCCTAAATCAAACTCAATACGCTACAGAGATCATTGCCCGAGCTGGCATGTCAGAATGCAAACCTTGCTCAACCCCTGTCGACATGAAATCCAAGCTAGGAGATGATGAAGGAGCACTAGTGACAAACCCAACAGAGTACCGAAGTCTCGCAGGCGCATTGCAATATCTCACCTTCACTAGGCCAGATATACAATACGCAGTCCAACAAATATGCTTGTTCATGCATTCACCTCGGGAGCCTCACTTTCAAGCCTTACGCCGCATACTCAGATACCTCCAAGGAACACTAACTCATGGCCTGCAGCTCCTCAAACACCAGAAAACATCTCTCATTGCCTACTCGGATGCTGACTGGGCTGGGTGTCCTTCCACAAGACGCTCCACTTCGGGTTATTGTGTTTACTTAGGGGACAACTTGATCTCGTGGTCGGCTAAACGACAACAAACGGTATCACGGTCTAGTGCAGAGGCCGCATATAAAGGAGTTGCGAATGCAGTTGCTGAAACTTGTGGCATACGTAACCTTCTACTCGAGATGGGTTGTCCACTTCCAAAGGCTTCCATCGTGTATTGCGACAATGTCAGTGCTGTCTATCTCTCCTCCAACCCAGTGCAACATCAGAGAACAAAACACATTGAGATAGACATTCACTTTGTCATAGAGAAAGTACAGATGGGCTTAGCTCGTGTCCTGCATGTTCCCTCATCTCTACAATATGCGGACATTTTCACAAAAGGTCTTCCCTCTTCACTCTTCCTGAACTTTCGCTCCAGTTTAGGCGTCACGACACCGGACGCTCCAACTGCAGGAGGGTGAAAGATAATAAAGAATATCTTCAGTATATTCTCTTGTTTGTTACTATAGTTTAGAGTATTGAGGGAGATCCCTATTTTGTAGTAACCTCATGTACTATATAACTTGACGTATATGCAAAGTAAATATTCAAGAGAAACAATCTCACTTACAATATTCAACATGTGAAAAAGACTGCTCACGTATAGAGATGACAATTGGGTTATCTTGCGCCTATTTGTCCCGCACTGCCGGCGGGCCGTACCATCGTGGACGCGATCCCCTGTAGCTATGACCAAGCCCGCCCCGCTAATTGAAGCGGTTAAGCAGGTCGCGGGATGACGATTATGTATGCTTTATGTTCCAATGTCATTCCTTGCGCATGGAGCAACACCAAATATTACACATTAGATCAACACCAAATATTGCACAATTCACCAAGCCTTGCATAATACTCTCTCCAATGTCAATGCACTTTGTATTTAATTTTGAGCCGAAAGTAAGTATAAATTGCATTGATATTGTATAGTGACATTTTTTGTGTAATAAAGAAAAAATGTTAAAATGACACTTTATACGAAACCTATGAAGTATTAATTACTATTGGATCACAAAAAGAAAAAAAGAAAAAAAATCTGAGTAAACATACAGATCTTGTTCGTAAATAATTATCTTGTCGGTTACATGCAAGTTATCTTTAATAGTTCATTTATTTTTCTTAGGTTACATGCATTAAAATTCAATTGTAGTGAAAAAATTAATAGCAAATATTTATGGTGTTAATACGTGTGAAATACATCAAACATATTATATTTGTATCCAGAAGATATTAGGGTGTGACTGATAACCATCATGGAAACAATAGGAACGGATAGGAAAGGAACGAATAGGAATAAAATTTTAGGAATGATGAGGAATGATGGTTCCTTATCAAAATTAATGAGGAATTGATTTGTTCTATAATTCTCTACAAATAAAGGAATGAAGAGGAATGAAAAGGAAAACATATTTCTCATGAATGGTAAAAAGTTTAAGGAATATTAAGGAACATAGTGTTCCTCCTCAGTCCCTTGGTCACCAGTCACACCTTTAGTACTTTCAACACCAAATGACAACACCTTCCATACTATACGTACGTGTTGTTTTCCCTTAAAAAAAAAAGAAAGAAAATTCTGCAAAATATTATAATTCTGACGTGTAGATATTCCGGACTAGTCTACTACGTAGCACTAAGTGCGTTCTTCTCGGGGCCGACCGGTTCAGCCGATAGGATTTATCAAAAAAAAAAAAATTATAATTCTGTTATTTTACTATAATCATAAAAAATATTGTAAACTCAGAAAATATTTACCCAAGATTTTCGACACTGTTTAGATATTTTCTAGATCCGATTCAAACAAATCTCGTGGTGGGTATACACTATAGATATAAATACTCGTGATATATTTTCCTATACGATGGATTAAATCAAAACCCTCTCTCTAATCATTTTTTTTTTCTTCTCCTCTGTTGTTCTCTGGAAAAGTAAAAGCTTAAAACAATGAGCTCAGAAACATTCGAAGAGAGGATGAAATTAATGCATCCCAATATGACACCAGAAGAGATAGCACAACAGAAAAAGAACGTGGAAGGATGCATCGGCTTCCTTCTTGTTGTCGTATGTTTCCTCATATTATACTCTTTCGTTTCATCTGCATCAACACCCAACCATAACCTTCTCGAGATCAAAATAGTTTCTATGGATTTCACGGCCGAGCCTAATAATAATAACAAGAATAGCACACAACAAAGTCATTATTTTCCTCTAGTTAGTGCTAGATGGGATTTATTGATAAGAGTCCCGGGAGAACTTGTTGGTAATGATATATGTCTTCAAGGAAACCTCCAAGCTTCTTTCCTTTACAAGAATGTCACTCTTGTTACTTCCTCTCTCCACAGGTTACTAATAATGATTTTCTTGTTGTTTGAAACCGTGTTTAATATTATTATCTCTTACTGATTTTCGTATCTTATGTATGGGTTGGTAGTTACAACGAACTCGAGCTAGGAGCGCCTCAGCTTCTTACCGTTTCTGCGGTTGCTACTGGAGAAGATTTGAGCGGCGCGATTGGGAAAGAGATTATGGAGGCTATCAAAGAGAGGAATGAAGTGCAGTTTGGATCGCAGTTGTCTCTAACAGATTGTAGAGAGGAGACAAAGAAAGGAACGGTGAGCTATGAATGCGATGAAGCTAAGTTGCGGTTTGATCATCTAGGCTCTGATCAGATTAGGGCCACTGCGTATGGAGACCACCCTACCTGCATCATTAAAGAATAAGAAGTTTGTATCAAGCACCCGATTGCGTCTGGGGACCACCGTACTTTGTTAGTCCTTTATCTTTAATTATGTGTTATCGGTGTTGGGTTTTAGTTACTAGAAAAGTTTGCTGGCAAAAAAATCATTTAATAAAATCATAAGTTTTATTCTTTTGTTTAATACATTATACACATCATAGTTGATTCATTATTATAAATCTAACTTTTCCCATTACATCTTCTAAAATTAAACACTCTTTAAATTTTTTGACTTGTCTCTACGAGAAGATATACACAAATTAATAAAATATCTAAATAGTATTTACTGTAAGATTTGAATCTTTTATCTTTGTGTAATGGGGTGTATCAATAAAACTCGTGGTTAATTGAGTATATTTTTCTTGTGCAAAAAAACAAATCTATTTTAATTGAGTACTAGATTTTGTCAATAAAATTATTAACATGTTTGTTAGTTCATAATAGAAAAAAAATTATTTGTTCAATCCGTTTCTACTTGATAAATATTTTGTATGGAATAAACCGAAACCAGAAATTGTAAGAATGTCTAATTATTAATCATAGGTTTGTTTAGAAAAATCAATTTTATTTTAAGTTATTAAATATTAATTTAAAGATAATTAGAAATTTTTAATTAAGATTTATGTGAAATGCTAGTTTTGTAAGTGCGTATATTTAGGAAATTCATGTAACATCAATTTAGAAAAAATTTACATTTAATTTTAAAATATATCAGATAAAACTTATTCTAGTATAACTACCAACGGTTAGAGTATTAAATGTTTAAATTAAATAAAATATAGATTGCATAAAAATTAGAAATATTACCATTTACAAAAATATGGAAAGATTAATAAATATAAGAAATATTCAGTTGTCTATTTTAAATAAATAATATTTATATTAGAATTAAATGCAATGACTTACCATTGTAAATAAATTGAAAATCAATGGCAGAATCCTAGTATGGATTAAATGGATATATAGATACTAAGTTAACCACGAGATGCTCAATTATGGATATGTAGATCTATACTATTATATATACATGTAGAAAGGATTCTTATTCCTTATATCAATTCTAGGACTTCCTATAGTTAAAATATCCCTCCTGTTTTATATTTGATCAATAAAAATCAAAAACAATGAAATCACAATATTCCAAAATATTCGAAGATGAGCAAAAATCCTTTGGTTCCAATGATACACCAGATGAAGAGAAAGCACACTACAAGAAAACATGGGGATTCTGATGGCCGAAATCGTCGGAAATTCGTCGGAATAGACCGATTCCGACGAATTTCCGACGAACCTGTCCGTCGGTATCGTTTTGTCGGAAAAAAAAAATTCGTCGGAATTTCGTCAGAACTTCCGACGACTTTCTGACGAATACCGAGAAACGTCATTCTGACGAACTTCCGACGATATTACGATGCGGACACACGAGACCAGAGTTCATCGGAAAAACTATGTACCGACGGAGAACGTTCCTCGGACAATTCCGACGTAGTGGATTCCTCGAACGGAACTCTTCCCCTCGTCTCCTGATAACGAGGTTTCCCACAAAATTTGCATACGTTACGTGTCTCATCCGCTCTCCAGTAGATCATGCAGTTGTCAATACATACATCTATCACTTCATACGGTAGTTGAAGACCTGCAACAAGTTTCTGAACCTCGTAGTA